>NC_050570.1:26669899-26779899 GCF_013265735.2 Oncorhynchus mykiss
CAGTTGATTTTTGTATAAAAAAACGCAGAACATCTTGTTATAACAGACATACCCCTCGCCATCTTCACAACAACTTTAGCAATATGACTTGACCATGATAACTGATAACTGACCAATGTTATACCTTGTAGTTTAGCTTCCTCATCTTGCTCAATGGTCACACCCTTTACGTACAACTCCAGTTGAGTTTTAGGTCTTAGAAAATGCTTAAAACCAAATTCAATGCTTTTAGTTTTAGATGTATTAAAGACCAGTTTATTATTAATCACCCATTCTGATACCGACTGTAGCTCCTTATTTAGAATCCAAAGCTCACTGGCTTTGGGTGCTGACATGTAGAGTGTGGAATCATCCGCATAGATAGTCATTCTAGCTTCTTGTGAGACCAGTAATTTGTGAAAATAGATAAGACTAACGGCCCAAGGCAACTGCCCTGAGGGACGCCGCACTGTACATATCTGATGTTAGAGAAGCTTCCAACGAAGAACACTCTCTGATAAATAACTCTCCAAAAATGTGATGGCGGGTGATGTAAATAATAATAATTGATTGACTTTATATAGGGCTTTTCAACCAACTGAGGTACTCAAAAGGCTTTACATAGTAGCGGGAAACTCACCTCATCCACCACCAATGTGTAGCACCTACCTGGCTGATGCACGGTGACTGTTTCTGTGCCAGAACGTTCACCACACATCAGCTATCAGATGGAGAGGTGAGGAATGATATATGCCAATTAGGAATGAAGGGGATGACTAGGTGGCCATGATGGAATAGGGCCAGGTTGGGAATTTAGCCATGCCCACGGGGTGAACACCCTTATTCTTAATGTAAGTGTCATGGGATTTGTAATGACTACAGAGAGTCAGGACACCTGGTTAATGTCCGATACAAAAGATGGCCCCCCAATGTCCCATTCACTGCCCTGGGGAATTGGGATCTACTTAGACCAGAGGGAAGAGTGCCCCCATTGGCCCTCCATCACCACTTCCAGCAGCATCTGGTCTCCCATCCAGGACCAACCCTACTTAGCTTCAGAGGTAAGTCAGCAGTGGGATGAAGGGTGGTATAGGTATAGTAAGCCATAGTTATTTTTTTCAATATCAATTTATGATCAACAACACCAAAGGTTGCACTGAAATCTAACAATACAACTTTAAGAAGTATTATCCATTTTATTTTAACCAATCATCATCATCTAAGTGAGTTTTAGAGATTACAAATATATTAATAAATATATATTATATTATATATATATATATATGAATGTTATCCGATGTTAACAGGTTATTGATTTCATGAACCTTATTTCTAAGGCTTCATATATTAATATGGGATATTCTTAGCCCTTTCCTTGGTAGCTCATCAGAGATAGACATAATGTGGAGAAAAAATAAATACAGTTGAAGTCGGAAGTTTACATACACTTTAACCAAATACATTTAAACTCAGTTTTTCACAATTCCTGACATTTAATCTTAATAAATATTCCCTGTCTTAGGTCAGTTAGGATTACCACTTTATATTTAGAATGTGAAATGTCAGAACAATAGTAGAGAGAATGATTTTTTTCAGCTTTTATTTCTTTCATCACATTCCCAGTGGGTGAGACGTTTACATACACTCAATTAGTATTTGGTAGCATTGCCTTTAAATTGTTTATCTTAGGTCAAATGTTTCAGGTAGCCTTCCACAAGCTTCCCACAATAAGTTGGGTGAATTTTGGCCCATTCCTCCTGACAGAGCTGGTGTAACTAAGTCAGGTTTGTAGGCCTCCTTGCTCGCACACGCTTTTTCAGTTCTGCCCACACATTTTCTATAGGGTTGAGGTCAGGGCTTTGTGATGGCCACTCCAATACCTTGACTTTGTTGTCCTTAAGCCATTTTGCCACATCTTTGGAAGTATGCTTTGGGGTCATTGTCCATTTGGAAGACCCATTTGCAACCAAGCTTTAACTTCCTGACTGATGTCTTGAGATGTTGCTTCAATATATTCTACATCATTTTTCTTCCTCATGATGTCATCTACTTTGTGAAGTGCACCAGCCCCTCCTGTGGCAAAGCACCCCCACAACATGATGCTGCCACCCCCGTGCTTCACGGTTGAGATGGTGTTCTTCGGCTTGCAAGCCTCCCCCATTTTCCTCCAAACATAACGATGGTCATTATGGCCAAACAGTTCTATTTTTGTTTCATCACACCAGAGGACATTTCTTCAAAAAGTATGATCTTTGGCCCCATGTACAGTTGCAAACTGTAGTCTGGCTTTTTTATGGTGGTTTTGGAGCAGTGGCTTCTTCCTTGCTGAGCAGCCTTTCAGGTTATGTCGATATAGGACTTGTTTTACTGTGGATATAGATACTTTTGTACCTGTTTCCTCCAGCATCTTCACATGGTCCTTTGCTGTTGTTCTGGGATTGATTTGTACTTTTCACACCAAAGTACATTGACTCTAGTAGACAGAACGTGTCTTCTTCCTGAGCGGTATGACGGCTGCGTGGTCCCATGGTGTTTATACATGCGTACTATTGTTTGTACAGATGAACTTGGTACCTTCAGGCGTTTGGAAATTGCTCCCAAGGATGAACCAGACTTGTGGAGGTCTACAATCTTTTTTTCTGACGCCTCGGCTAATTTCTTTTGATTTTCCCATGATGGCAAGCAAAGAGGCACTGAGTTACACCTCCAATTGACAGAAATGATGTCAATTAGCCTATCAGAAGCTTATAAAGCCATGACATCATTTTCTGCAATTTTCCAAGCTGTTTAAAGGCACAGTCAACTTAGTGCATGTGAACTTCTGACCCACTGGAATTGTGTTACAGTGAATTATAAGTGAAATAATCTGTCTGTAAACAATAGTTGGAAATGACTTATGTCATGCACAAAGTAGATGTCCTAACCAACTTTCTAAAACTACAGTTTGTTAACAAGAAATTTGTGGAGTGGTTGAAAAACGAGTGTTATTGACTCCAACCTAAGTGTATGTAAACTTAAGACTGTACCTTCAGTATATGTGTGTGTATGTGTGTGATGTTGGGTTGAAGCTACTGACCCTGCAGCTCTCCCATTCCTCCCAGGCTTTTGGGAGGGAGGGTGGACAATGAGCCTCTCGTAGGAGATGTCAGCAATGTTCCCATGCTCTCTGGCAGCTTTCATAGCTGGGATAAGTTCTTTCCACCTCTGGCGCCCAGTTTCAGATGTTGATTCCTCCCAAGGTCTTGGCTCCCTCCAGAACAGCCAGATCTTCCTTAAACCTCAGGAACTTGACCACTATCGGCCACTGGTTGCATGTTTTTCAGACCTGTGGGTACGCTCCACCTCAATCTTCATACGATCCATCTGCAGCTTTTCAGTGATCATTTTTCGCACTTTCTCTTCGGCTCAGTTCTCATGTGTAGACTCTGGTATGTCATCCACAACAATGTTATCCTGCCTGGATTGTCCCTCTAGATCAGGAATGGACAACTTTGATGGGGGTGGGGCCACAAAAAATCTTAACTCATCATGAGGGGCTGCGTACCCACACCCATACCCCCCTCCCCCCAAGGTGGGGGGCAGGGATAGACATGATGTTAAGATAAAAAGAGGTTAAAAAAAGAAAAAGTGCAATACTACACCTTTTGCCGTGGGGTGCCGAGAAAATGTTGCTGTTTTAAAGCACATTTCTACACAGTTTTTCATAAGGGGGAGAGAATTTTGAGCAATTTTAGAACTGATTTAATTTTGCCATAGGGTGGAAAGAAGATTTGCAGTTTTTAATATGATATCTGAGTGAGAGTGACTAACAAAATCAATGGGGGCCCCCTGGTCGGTTATTTGACATTGATTGGGCCTACTACAAGTTTAGATAGCTGGTTGCTCCACTAACTTACCAATCTAAATGTGTTAATAATGATTGACAGACGGTGCTGATGTCATCTCCAGAGGACTTCCAGTTTGTTGTCGTCTTGCTGCAAGTCTCTTTCAGGACATCCAACTCTCCCTGGGAGAACTGCAAACTGTTCTTAAGGACCTCTCTGGTCAGATCGTTCATTCTTTTGTTGGTTTGAGTCTCGTAATATTTGGACAAAGCTCTTAGGACTCTCGTTCATTTAAAAGATCCTTCACCTGTGATAGAGAAACACTGCCCTCTCTATTACTTCTACCTTAAGCTTTGGATGCCATGGTAGCAACATAGGCTAATGCTGGTAATCCACGCAGTTCTAGACAGGGCAGGTCGCAGGGCAGATTTAAACAGCAACAAACAATAATCCACAGTCCCAGCCACAAGGGCAGTGATCCAGCTCTCAAGGAAATCTTGCTAACTTGATAGCTAGTTAGCAGCTAGGCCCTTCAAACTTTTGGTTGGCAGGATCCCTGGGCAGATATACTGCAGCGCTCCCAGCAACTGAGGCTAACAGCATCGCGGGATCCAAATTAAAAAGGCAGCTAGTAACCACATTTTTTCGGTAGAACACTTTTTCAGAGACTTTCAAAAACTCCATGGCATTCTTTTGACCAATCACACCTTAGAGAGACGTCAATATGGTAGCCAGAGAGCATTGGCCTTGGTGGAGCAGCTGGCTGAGGGACGTGCATGTATGATCGGATGGGGGTTGTTTGTGTTGATTATTTGTCTCCTGTCACACACAGAGGGTCTCCCATTAGAAGTGGGCGGGGCTTTGGAGTTGCCTCCAGCTGATCAATATCCTGTGGTCAGAAATCAATCAGGATCAATAAACGTCTCTGCAGGGGAAACACTGGCACAATTAAACTAACGCTACTGGCTACTGGAGAGAACATGCTGACTGAGGAAGAGATGGAGGGGTAAGAGAGGAGGGAAGAGAGGAGGAGAAGAAAGGAGATGAGGGGAGAGGAGGCGTTAGGGGCAGGCTAGGGTCAATTAGTATTCATAAATGAGAAATGAATGTGTGGCTGCAGTGTAATAACAATTAGACTACTAGATCATCTAATCACATAGCCTGGTCAGTGTAACTGGAGCTCAATAGATCCTTAATGGCCTGCCTGTACAGTCCTGTCACCAGGGTTACATCCCAGCCCTAATGGTTCTTATAGCAGGCCTTTATTAAACGTTATCCTGGTCCCTCAATAGACAAATAACATCTGATTCTATCTGCGGACACTTAGCAGAGGGAGGGAAGGAGGGAAAGAGGGAGGGCCACGGTGAGAGAGACAATGTGAAAGATAATGAAGGAGAATGAATGTGAGAGATATGATGTGAATATTGAAACCATATTCATTTCCGTAAAAGACGGGTCTCCACACCTCCACACCATCAAATTGCATGTCATACCTGGCATTGCCGTAACACGCCTTCAGCACCATTAGCCTAGCTAGTGCACGCACGCACACACGCACGCACACATACACGCACGCACACACACACACCTCTCCTGTAGGCTGGACGGCTGTATGTTAAATGTCCTTGTTCATCTCTGTAGAGAAAATCATTTGACTCTCCTCCCCACCACCACCCAAACACACACACACACTCTGCATTTTCTGCACTAGCTAGGCAGAACGTTTCTAATGCCATTATTTCAAAGCGTGGTCAGTGACCCCTCTAAAGAGCCGCCCTACTGAGTGTGTATACTCACAGCCTAAATAATGCAGTGACTGAGCTGCGTCTAGCCCACAGCATGAATAAATAACTACACACACACACACACACACACACACACACACACACACACACACACACACACACACACGCACGCACGCACGCACACACACACACACACGCACGCACGCGTGCACGCACACACGCACACACACACACACACATAAACAAGTAACTACACACAAACACTGCTCTCTACTAACTCTCCTTACAGTTAATTCAGCAGATAAATATTTCAGAGGTTGCTTACTTGATAACAGTTTAACTTATTTAAGATTTCATTACGTTTCTGCTCAAGAAAGACATACTTAGAGAGAGAAAGCAGTGAGGTTCTACGTGCTGTTTTCATCACACCAACAGGCTGTATGTAGGTGAACACCCACTCTCTCCAGTATTAGTAACAGAGTTACATTGGGTGAACACCCACTCTCTCCAGTATTAGTAACAGAGTTACATTGGGTGAACACCCACTCTCTCCAGTATTAGTAACAGAGTTACAGTGAGTGAACACCCACTCTCTCTAGTATTAGTAACAGAGTTACAGTATGTGGAAGGGACACTCAGTTCAAATCAGTTCAAGTTTATATCCATTTGATTGTTATTTACTGGTGAACTTTGTCTGTGATTCTAGACTGTAGCTCTGTCCTAGATGAGACATGTGAGTGGCAGAGTTCCCTAATGACTGGCTTCATCTGGTCAGATAAACAGATCTAGATTACAGTGCTTAGGTGAGCCTGGTATGGTTGGACACTGGCATAATGCTAAGCTGGTAGCCCTCAGGGGAAGGGTAAAAGGGGAGGGAGGGAGGTAAAGGGAGGGAGAGGGAGGAAGGGAGAGAGAGGGAGGAAGGGAGAGACAGGGAGGAAGAGAGTGAGAGGGAGGAAGGGAGGTAGAGTGAGAGGGAGGAAGGGAGGTAAAGGGAGAGGGAGGAAGGGAGGGGTAGGGAGGAAGGGAGTGAGAGGGAGGAAGGAAGGAAGGAAGGAAGGAAGGGATTGAGGGAGGGAGGGAGGGAGGGAGGGAGGGAGGGAGGGAGGGAGGGAGGGAGGGAGGGAGGGAGGGAGGGAGGGAGGGAGAGGGAGTGATTGGGAGGGAGTGATTGGGAGGGAGGGAGGGATTGGGAGGAAGGGAGAGATAGGGAGGAGGGGAGGGGTAGGGAGGAAGGGAGTGAGAGGGAGGGAGGGAGGGAGGTAGGGAGGGAAGAAGGGAGGGAAGAAGGGAGAGGGAGGAAGGAAGGGAGAGAGAGGAAGAGAGAGATAGGGAGGGATAGGGAGGAATAGGGAGGAATGGAGGGAGAGGGGGAAGGGAGGGATAAGGAGGAGGAGAGTGAGGGAGGGAGGGAGAGTGAGTGAGTGAGGAAGGGAGGGAAAGGGAGGAAGAGAAGGAGAGGGAGTAAGGGAGGGAGGGACAGGGAAGACAGTAGAATATAGACGACAGCCAAAAACTCTCTCCTCTTGCAGCACTTTCTCTTTTCCTGTCTGCATGCCTCTCTGCCTCTCTGCCTTTGTGTGTGTGCTTGTGTGCCGACAGCAGGCTGCTCTGCAGAGCTTATAAATTACCTTCCTTCCAACTCCACTTTAAATTAATGGAAGGAGCCGCCGCCTCTCTATCTCCCTCCCTCTCTCTCTCTACCTCCCTCTATCTCTGCCTCTGTCTCTCTCTATCTCCCTCCCTCTCTTTCTCTTCTTCCCTCTCTCTCTCTTCCTCTTTCTTTCTCTCTCTCTTCCTCCCTCTCTTCCCCTATATCTCTCTCTCTACCTCCCTCTCTCTCTCTCTACCTCCCTCTCTCTTCCTCCTTTCTCTCTCTCTGCCTCCCCCTCTCTACCTCCCTCTCTCTCTCTGCCTCTGTCTCTCTCTATCTCCCTCTCTCTCTCTTTGCCTCTGTCTCTCTGTCTACCTCCCTCTCCATTTCCTTCTCTCTCTCCCCTTATCTCTCTCTAGTACACAGACCAAAAAGATCTCATAGTTTCCCTTCGAAATTCGGCGTACGTCTATTTTTTATGCATTAATTCCACATGGTTACATGGTTAATTCCGCATGGTTACAGGATTAATTCCGCATGGTTACAGGGTTAATTCCGCATGGTTACAGGGTTAATTCTGCGTGGTTAAAGGGTTAAACAGAAACAACTCAAAGGTTAACAGTTCATGCATTCATTTTAGGTGGTTAAGGTTAGAGCTATGGCTTGAGGAAGGCTTAAAACAAAATAATTAAAAACAACTCACTATTACCATCAGAATTCCTAGAGCATTGTGAGCTGTTGTAGCGCAGTGGTTTAAGCAGCATGCTTTGGCTCCGAGCATCATTAGTTCGTGCCTTGTTTTTTTTTTTTTTTTTGTGAGTGCCGAGGAAGGCATATCGACGTTCTATTTCTACTGACCAGCCTGACAGACAGATTACAGAGTATTGAAATGGAGAACAGGTTAGTCTCTCTGGGCTTGTCAGTCTGGTCTCCTGTCTGGTCTCCTTTCTGGTCTCCTTTCTGGTCTCCTGTCTGGTCTCCTGTCTGGTGTCATGTCTGGTCTCCTGTCTGGTCTCTTGTCTGGTCTCCTGTCTGGTTGGTCTGGTTTCCTGTCTGGTCTCTTGTCTGGTTGGTCAGATCTCCTGTCTCGTCTCCTGTCTGGTCGGTCGGTCTCCTGTCTGGTCTTCTGTCTGGTCGGTCTGGTCTCCTTTCTGATCTCCTGTCTGATTTTCTGTCTGGTCGGTCTGGTCTCCTATCTGGTCTCCTGTCTGGTCTCCTGTCTGGTTGGTCTGGTCTCCTGTCTGGTCTCTTGTCTGGTCTCCTGTCTGGTTGGTCTGGTCTCCTGTCTGGTCTCCTGTCTGGTCGGTCGGTCTCCTGTCTAGTCTTCTGTCTGGTTGGTCTGGTCTCCTATCTGGTCTCCTGTCTGGTCTCCTGTCTGGTTGGTCTGGTCTCCTGTCTGGTCTCTTGTCTGGTCTCCTGTTTGGTTGGTCTGGTCTCCTGTCTGGTCGGTCTGGTCTCCTATCTGGTCTCCTGTCTGGTCTCCTGTCTGGTTGGTCGGGTCTCCTGTCTGGTCTTTTGTCTGGTCTCCTGTCTGGTTGGTCTGGTCTCCTGTCTGGTCTCTTGTCTGGTCTCCTGTCTGGTTGGTCTGGTCTTCTGTCTGGTCTCCTGTCTGGTTGGTCTGGTCTCCTGTCTGGTCACCTGTCTGGTCGGTCTGGTCTCCTGTCTGGTCTCCTGTCTGGTCTCCTTTCTGATCTCTTGTCTGATTTCCTGTCTGGTCGGTCTGGTCTCCTATCTGGTCTCCTGTCTGGTCTCCTGTCTGGTTGGTCTGGTCCCCTGTCTGGTCTCCTGTCTGGTCTTTCTAGGTTTGGTATTTCCTCTTTCCTCTCTCTGATCTCCATACAGAGCCATGTTTTTAGTGGGCTAGCAGTTATGACACTGCTTTGGGTTAGTACCCTGGGAAGGCAGTATCTCTCGTTACATTTGCAATGTGACACTCACCAAAAATGTCCAACAAATCTCTGTTCCCTTCCAACAGCAGGTTGCCTGCCGACTCATCCTGAATTTAATTCCACTGCTCTATCGATCGCTCCATAAATCAGTCTGAACCTGCTATCCTAGAAGTCATTTGTGCTGACATCAAAATGACCCGATTCATGATTTGTGTAGGCCAGTTCTGGCCCAACCCATTGGTTTCTGGGACCAATCAGAACGGTTTAAATGTGTTCGCATTTGTGAAGTCGTTGGGGCCGAAGCAAATCCCGACTCATCGTGGAGAAAAAACATTAGTGGGCGTGGCGTATGGCCGGAGTGATATGGATTGATAGCCAGGCTAGCAGCTAGGAGCCTCCACATCCATCTCTATCTCTTTCCCATTGAACAGAACTCAGGGTGTCTGGCTCTGTGACTGCTGGAGGGGTTTCACTCTTATTGGACTGAATGAGAAGCATCTGTGAAGATGAAATCAAACCAGCTATGAGCAGCTCACCGCTAGCTCGTCTCCTGCCTGTCTTTAAAACTAATTACAGACTATTATCACAATTAGATCTGCAGGAAAGGGACACATCACACACACCTACACACACACACACACACACACACACACACACACACACACACACACACACACACACACACACACACACACACACAGGTCTGGGGAAGCAGAGAGAATAAGCATCAGCCGGTAATCAGGTAAGGTGATAAGGGACCAGGCTGGATCTGCCTGTCTGTCTGTCTGTCTGTCTGTCTGTCTGTCTGTCTGTCTGTCTGTCTGTCTGTCTGTCTGTCTGTCTGTCTGTCTGTCTGTCTGTCTGTCTGTCTGTCTGTCTGTCTGTCTGTCTGTCTGTCTGTCTGTCCACACTCATTAATCAGGAAGAACATTTGTCTTTTTATAAGACAAGCTTCACTACCAGAGTCACACGGACTATGCAAAAAACTAATTCCACTCTAAATAATGCCACTTTAATAATGTCTACATATCTTACATTACTCATATAACATGTATGTGCTGTATTATATACCATCTACTGCACCTTGCCCATACCACTCGGCCATCGCTCATCCATATACAGTATTTATACACATTCACCCCTTTAGATGTGTGTATTAGGTAGTTGTTGGGGAATTGTTAGATTACTTGTTAGATTTGTGTGTATTAGGTAGTTGTTGGGAATTGTTAGATTATTTGTTAGATATTACTGCACTGTTGGAACTAGAAGCACAAGCATTTGGTCACTCACATTAACATCTGCTAACCATGTGTATGTGACCAATAAAAATTGATTTGACTTGACACTTCTCCTTCCCTCCCTCTTAAACTGTTCACTTCCCAGCTATTGACATCTGTCTAGTTCTGAGAAGCAGTATTTCTGACGAACAGTCTACTTCAGTCTAGTTCTGAGATGTAGGTGATGACTGGAGTGATTGAACAGAGAACATAGAGCGAAGGCTGGTGAGGTAATCTGGCGGTCAGAGTGATTGGTTGTGTGATTACTGGCTCGCCTTTTCTTTTCTTGTTACACTGCATGAACTGCTGCCTCTGGAACAGAATACTATACCGCCGTAGAGCCCATGGTACAGGAGCCCTATGGACTGCTGCCTCTGGAACAGAATACTATACCGCCGTAGAGCCCATGGTACAGGAGCCCTATGGACTGCTGCCTCTGGAACAGAATACTATACCGCCGTAGAGCCCATAGTACAGGAGCCCTAAGGACTGCTGCCTCTGGAACAGAATACTATACCGCCGTAGAGCCCATAGTACAGGAGCCCTATGGACTGCTGCCTCTGGAACAGAATACTATACCGCCGTAGAGCCCATGGTACAGGAGCCCTATGGACTGCTGCCTCTGGAACAGAATACTATACCGCCGTAGAGCCCATGGTACAGGAGCCCTATGGACTGCTGCCTCTGGAACAGAATACTATACCGCCGTAGAGCCCATAGTACAGGAGCCCTATGGACTGCTGCCTCTGGAATAGAATACTATACCGCCGTAGAGCCCATAGTACAGGAGCCCTATGGACTGCTGCCTCTGGAACAGAATACTATACCGCCGTAGAGCCCATGGTACAGGAGCCCTATGGACTGCTGCCTCTGGAACAGAATACTATACCGCCGTAGAGCCCATAGTACAGGAGCCCTATGAACTGCTGCCTCTGGAACAGAATACTATACCGCCGTAGAGCCCATGGTACAGGAGCCCTATGGACTGCTGCCTCTGGAACAGAATACTATACCGCCGTAGAGCCCATGGTACAGGAGCCCTATGGACTGCTGCCTCTGGAACAGAATACTATACCGCCGTAGAGCCCATGGTACAGGAGCCCTATGGACTGCTGCCTCTGGAACAGAATACTATACCGCCGTAGAGCCCATGGTACAGGAGCCCTATGGACTGCTGCCTCTGGAACAGAATACTATACCGCCGTAGAGCCCATGGTACAGGAGCCCTATGGACTGCTGCCTCTGGAACAGAATACTATACCGCCGTAGAGCCCATGGTACAGGAGCCCTATGGACTGCTGCCTCTGGAACAGAATACTATACCGCCGTAGAGCCCATGGTACAGGAGCCCTATGAACTGCTGCCTCTGGAACAGAATACTATACCGCCGTAGAGCCCATAGTACAGGAGCCCTATGGACTGCTGCCTCTGGAACAGAATACTATACCGCCGTAGAGCCCATGGTACAGGAGCCCTATGGACTGCTGCCTCTGGAACAGAATACTATACCGCCGTAGAGCCCATGGTACAGGAGCCCTATGGACTGCTGCCTCTGGAACAGAATACTATACCGCCGTAGAGCCCATGGTACAGGAGCCCTATGAACTGCTGCCTCTGGAACAGAATACTATACCGCCGTAGAGCCCATGGTACAGGAGCCCTATGGACTGCTGCCTCTGGAACAGAATACTATACCGCCGTAGAGCCCATGGTACAGGAGCCCTATGAACTGCTGCCTCTGGAACAGAATACTATACTGCCGTAGAGCCCATAGTACAGGAGCCCTATGGACTGCTTCCTCTGGAACAGAATACTATACCGCCGTAGAGCCCATGGTACAGGAGCCCTATGAACTGCTGCCTCTGGAACAGAATACTATACCGCCGTAGAGCCCATGGTACAGGAGCCCTATGGACTGCTTCCTCTGGAACAGAATACTGTACCGCCGTAGAGCCCATGGTACAGGAGCCCTATGGACTGCTGCCTCTGGAACAGAATACTATACCGCCGTAGAGCCCATGGTACAGGAGCCCTATGGACTGCTGCCTCTGGAACAGAATACTATACCGCCGTAGAGCCCATAGTACAGGAGCCCTATGGACTGCTGCCTCTGGAACAGAATACTATACCGCCGTAGAGCCCATGGTACAGGAGCCCTATGGACTGCTGCCTCTGGAACAGAATACTATACCGCCGTAGAGCCCATGGTACAGGAGCCCTATGGACTGCTGCCTCTGGAACAGAATACTATACCGCCGTAGAGCCCATGGTACAGGAGCCCTATGGACTGCTGCCTCTGGAACAGAATACTATACCGCCGTAGAGCCCATGGTACAGGAGCCCTATGGACTGCTGCCTCTGGAACAGAATACTATACCGCCGTAGAGCCCATGGTACAGGAGCCCTATGGACTGCTGCCTCTGGAACAGAATACTATACCGCCGTAGAGCCCATGGTACAGGAGCCCTATGGACTGCTGCCTCTGGAACAGAATACTATACCGCCGTAGAGCCCATGGTACAGGAGCCCTATGGACTGCTGCCTCTGGAACAGAATACTATACCGCCGTAGAGCCCATGGTACAGGAGCCCTATGGACTGCTGCCTCTGGAATAGAATACTATACCGCCGTAGAGCCCATAGTACAGGAGCCCTATGGACTGCTGCCTCTGGAACAGAATACTATACCGCCGTAGAGCCCATGGTACAGGAGCCCTATGGACTGCTGCCTCTGGAACAGAATACTATACCGCCGTAGAGCCCATGGTACAGGAGCCCTATGGACTGCTGCCTCTGGAACAGAATACTATACCGCCATAGAGCCCATGGTACAGGAGCCCTATGGACTGCTGCCTCTGGAATAGAATACTATACCGCCGTAGAGCCCATGGTACAGGAGCCCTAAGGACTGCTGCCTCTGGAACAGAATACTATACCGCCGTAGAGCCCATGGTACAGGAGCCCTATGGACTGCTGCCTCTGGAACAGAATACTATACCGCCGTAGAGCCCATGGTACAGGAGCCCTATGGACTGCTGCCTCTGGAACAGAATACTATACCGCCGTAGAGCCCATGGTACAGGAGCCCTATGGACTGCTGCCTCTGGAATAGAATACTATACCGCCGTAGAGCCCATAGTACAGGAGCCCTAAGGACTGCTGCCTCTGGAACAGAATACTATACCGCCGTAGAGCCCATAGTACAGGAGCCCTATGGACTGCTGCCTCTGGAACAGAATACTATACCGCCGTAGAGCCCATGGTACAGGAGCCCTATGGACTGCTGCCTCTGGAACAGAATACTATACCGCTGTAGAGCCCATAGTACAGGAGCCCTATGGACTGCTGCCTCTGGAACAGAAAACTATACCGCCGTAGAGCCCATGGTACAGGAGCCCTATGGACTGCTGCCTCTGGAACAGAATACTATACCGCCGTAGAGCCCATGGTACAGGAGCCCTATGGACTGCTGCCTCTGGAACAGAATACTATACCGCCGTAGAGCCCATGGTACAGGAGCCCTATGGACTGCTGCCTCTGGAACAGAATACTATACCGCCGTAGAGCCCATGGTACAGGAGCCCTATGGACTGCTGCCTCTGGAACAGAATACTATACCGCCGTAGAGCCCATGGTACAGGAGCCCTATGGACTGCTGCCTCTGGAATAGAATACTATACCGCCGTAGAGCCCATAGTACAGGAGCCCTATGGACTGCTGCCTCTGGAACAGAATACTATACCGCCGTAGAGCCCATGGTACAGGAGCCCTATGGACTGCTGCCTCTGGAACAGAATACTATACCGCCGTAGAGCCCATGGTACAGGAGCCCTATGGACTGCTGCCTCTGGAACAGAATACTATACCGCCATAGAGCCCATGGTACAGGAGCCCTATGGACTGCTGCCTCTGGAATAGAATACTATACCGCCGTAGAGCCCATGGTACAGGAGCCCTAAGGACTGCTGCCTCTGGAACAGAATACTATACCGCCGTAGAGCCCATGGTACAGGAGCCCTATGGACTGCTGCCTCTGGAACAGAATACTATACCGCCGTAGAGCCCATGGTACAGGAGCCCTATGGACTGCTGCCTCTGGAATAGAATACTATACCGCCGTAGAGCCCATAGTACAGGAGCCCTAAGGACTGCTGCCTCTGGAACAGAATACTATACCGCCGTAGAGCCCATAGTACAGGAGCCCTATGGACTGCTGCCTCTGGAACAGAATACTATACCGCCGTAGAGCCCATGGTACAGGAGCCCTATGGACTGCTGCCTCTGGAACAGAATACTATACCGCTGTAGAGCCCATAGTACAGGAGCCCTATGGACTGCTGCCTCTGGAACAGAAAACTATACCGCCGTAGAGCCCATGGTACAGGAGCCCTATGGACTGCTGCCTCTGGAACAGAATACTATACCGCCGTAGAGCCCATAGTACAGGAGCCCTAAGGACTGCTGCCTCTGGAACAGAATACTATACCGCCGTAGAGCCCATAGTACAGGAGCCCTATGGACTGCTGCCTCTGGAACAGAATACTATACCGCCGTAGAGCCCATGGTACAGGAGCCCTATGGACTGCTGCCTCTGGAACAGAATACTATATCGCCGTAGAGCCCATGGTACAGGAGCCCTATGGACTGCTGCCTCTGGAACAGAATACTATACCGCCGTAGAGCCCATGGTACAGGAGCCCTATGGACTGCTGCCTCTGGAACAGAATACTATACCGCCGTAGAGCCCATGGTACAGGAGCCCTATGGACTGCTGCCTCTGGAACAGAATACTATACCGCCGTAGAGCCCATGGTACAGGAGCCCTATGGACTGCTGCCTCTGGAACAGAATACTATACCGCCGTAGAGCCCATGGTACAGGAGCCCTATGGACTGCTGCCTCTGGAACAGAATACTATACCGCCGTAGAGCCCATGGTACAGGAGCCCTATGGACTGCTGCCTCTGGAACAGAATACTATACCGCCGTAGAGCCCATGGTACAGGAGCCCTATGGACTGCTGCCTCTGGAACAGAATACTATACCGCCGTAGAGCCCATGGTACAGGAGCCCTATGGACTGCTGCCTCTGGAACAGAATACTATACCGCCGTAGAGCCCATGGTACAGGAGCCCTATGGACTGCTGCCTCTGGAACAGAATACTATACCGCCGTAGAGCCCATGGTACAGGAGCCCTATGGACTGCTGCCTCTGGAACAGAATACTATACCGCCGTAGAGCCCATGGTACAGGAGCCCTATGGACTGCTTCTGTAAAGGAGCTTCCCTGGAGGCAGCTGTGTTTCTGTGTGAGATAACAAAGGCTTTGCAGAGGGAGACACACACAGCATAATGAACCATCTACTGCAGCACACACACACACACACACACACACACACAAACACACACACACACACGCATACACGCGCGCTCACACACACTCGCACACACACACACACACGCTCGCAAGCACACACACGCACACACTCACACACAACATAATGAATCTGCAGTCCATGCTTGGGTGGGTAGTGGAGGCCACGTTGACTGTATGTTCTCCGGCTGCATCAGTATGCTACTGTCATGACTTGGTCTGCACCACTCTCCTCCACCTCTCCCTCTCTCTTCCTTTCTTTCTCAGCATCCCTCCCTCCCTCTGTGTGACTTTTATCTCTGCATTCCTCCTGCCCTGTATCTCTCCCTCCCTCCCTCTGCTAATCTCTCTCTCTTTCTACATCTCTCCCCTCCCTGCACCTCTTCTGTTTCTCCCCATCAATCTCTACCTCCCTCCCTAACCTCATCTCTCTCTCCCTGCTCTCTGCTGGTTTTCCTGTGGGTTCCCAGTACGCTAGTCTAAAGAAAATGTTACAGCTATTGGCTAATGTTGGTATTTAGCATGCTAAGGCAATTAACCAGTTAGCATCCAACTGCTTGGCTGATGTTGGTAGCTATGCTAATGAACCAGGTGGCTAACATGCTGGGCTAATGAAACAGTTGGGATCCAGACATTTGGGTAGTGATATTTAACTCCTATATATTCTGAAAGCTGAGGGTCCAATAATCTCCAAGTTGATGGATGGTACCATGAGGACTCCCCAGTCCATCAGTGGGTGTCTGGTGTGTGTGTGTGTGTGTGTGTGTGTGTGTGTGTGTGTGTGTGTGTGTGTGTGTGTGTGTGTGTGTGTGTGTGTGTGTGTGTGTGTGTGTGTGTGTGTGTGTGTGTGTATGTGTGTGTGTCAGCAGGGGTCTGATGGAGGGTGCTCATGTGTGGAGGACTCATCACGGGCTATTAGGAGCAAGCAGGGGGCCAGAGAGAGAGAGAGAGAGATAAAGAAATGACTGTCCTTCAGCAGAGGGGAGCAAGGGTGTGTGATGACACACACACACACACACACACACCGTCATGTCTCCTGTCCTCTCCCATTCTAACAGTCATTTCCTGCAGTAGGTCTCACCAGGCAGCAGCAGCTGAAGACAGATCTTCATGAGATTCAGACCAGACCGCCTTGTTCCTGATGATTAATTCATTTCTTGTTCTGCCGGCCTGGAATTAATCTCTCGTTAATAGTTAATATTCCATTCCTTTGCACATGATTGCAACATGAAAAGCAAAGAGAGAGTACAGAGCCTATTCACTACACAAGCATTTTCGCTACACTCGCAATAACATCTGCTAACCATGTGTACGTGACAAATACAATTTCATTTGATAGTATTATATATAGATAATAACAGAGATGGTTTGGTGAACCTCGCTCGCATGATGAGTAAACTCACTGGTATATATATACCTGGTATTTATAAGAACATGACGTGGTAAAAAATGGGAACTTTGTAGGTCTTACTTCAACAGTATTGAAACCCAGTCAGTGGCAGTATAGTATAGAGCTAGTATATGTAGTATTATGGAGATTCAGTAGTATAGAGCTAGTATATGTAGTATAATGGAGATTCAGTAGTATAGAGCTAGTATATGTAGTATTATGGAGTTTCAGTAGTATAGAGCTAGTATATGTAGTATTATGGAGTTTCAGTAGTATAGAACTAGTATATGTAGTATTATGGAGATTCAGTAGTATAGAACTAGTATATGTAGTATTATGGAGATTCAGTAGTATAGAACTAGTATATGTAGTATTATGGAGATTCTGTAGTATAGAACTAGTATATGTAGTATTATGGAGATTCTGTAGTATAAAACTAGTATATGTAGTATTATGGAGATTCAGTAGTATAGAACTAGTATATGTAGTATTATGGAGATTCAGTAGTATAGAACTAGTATATGTAGTATTATGGAGATTCTGTAGTATAGAACTAGTATATGTAGTATTATGGAGATTCTGTAGTATAGAACTAGTATATGTAGTATTATGGAGATTCAGTAGTATAGAACTAGTATATGTAGTATTATGGAGTTTCAGTAGTATAGAACTAGTATATGTAGTATTATGGAGATTCAGTAGCAGTCAGGTTTGTTGCTAGAATCAGCAATGACACCGTTTCTGTTCTGTGGCTGAGCAGCAAAGAAATACTCTTAATATTTCTAAAACAGCAGGCAGCAGACAACCCTCCAAGAATACAACAACAGTAATGCAGAGAGCTCCAGGCCAGAACATCGTTGCTGTTTTTATCTACCCAGAGAAAATTGTCTTCTGTTCTTACTTTAAGTGAAACCCCAAATTAAACAGTTTTCTTCAAATATCTGCTACGTTAATGACTTCACTTCGAAAACTCTGTCTCTCTCTGTGTGTGTGTGTGTGTGTGTGTGTGTGTGTGTGTGTGTGTGTGTGTGTGTGTGTGTGTGTGTGTGTGTGTGTGTGTGTGTGTGAGAAAACAACAGTAACGAGACATTGCGCTCAGCAGAAACAGCTCAAGGCTATTCAGTGAAGATTGTGTTCTTTCTGTTATTTGTCACATTCAGAGCCCTAACAAAGCCAGTTATGGGATTACTGGAATGTGTAGTTACTATGTAGTGCTTTTGTGTTTTATTGTATATTAATGTCACGTATTTGAGTGTATTACCATAGTAGAGCGTTCACCAGTGAGAGTATCAGAGGGGGACATCTTCCTGGGTCCCAAATGGCACTCTGTTCCCTAAACAGTGCACTATGTAGGGAATAGGGTTGCAAGCTCTGGCTTGCAGTTACGCTTCAGTGAGCTTTTAGCTAAGAACTCCCATCTCCTATACCCTTCCATCATGCCTACCACCCTTGATGCCCCCCCCCCCCCCCCACCCCCCCCCCTTCCCTCGCCAACATGATATCCATACAATAGAACTACACATACACCTATTGTTGTTATATGCACTGCTGGTAAAACGGCAGGATGGTGGATGATTTGAAAAGTTAATTGGGGGCCAAGCTGAGACAAACCAGTAGTACTTAGCCCCTCTGTATTCATTTGCAAGCCGAGTGCGCACCGGTTTTACATGTAGAATCGTGTGAATATTGACGGCGGTCAGACGTCAACAGAGAGTGGTACCTAAAACCCAGCACGGTGAACGATCGGCGGAACGAACGCTAGAGCCACATTCTCTGCGATGTGTGCGAGCCTTAAAACCTTTCCCTCTCTAGTTCCAACCATCCCCTTCTCTTCCGTCTGCCTGCTGCCCCCCTCTCTCTCCTCTCTGTCTGTGGTTCCCTGACAGTGTTGTTAATGAGTGTTCTCTGAGGTTCTAGAATGGTGATGTACTCTAACTCTCTGTCTAACCCTGTCAAGATAAGAGGAGACATCTCTACTCTCTTTCTCTAATTAGTCTCCTCTCTCCATCCCTCTGCCTCTCTCTCTCTCTCCCTCTCTCGCGCTCTCTCTATCTCTCTCTCTCTCTCTCGCTCTGATCCCTCTACCTCTCGCCATCTTTCTGCCTACCCCTACCTCTCCATCTCTCTACCTCCCTCTACCTCTCTCCATCTCTCTACCTCTCTCTCTCTCTGATCCCTCTACCTCTCTCCATGCCTCTCTCTCTCTCTCCATCCTTCTACCTCCCTCTACCCCCCCCTCTCTGCCTCCCTCTGCCTCTCTCTGCCTCCCTCTGCCTCTCTCTGCCTCTCTCTGCCTCCCTCTGCCTCCCGCTGCCTCTCTCTGCCTCCCTCTGCCTCCCTCTGCCTCTCTCTGCCTCCCTCTGCCTCTCTCCTAAAGGGTAAAAGCCCATTTATAATCACCAAATGAAGACGGGCCCTGTGTCAGAATGGATATGTTAGTCAAGGGTAATGGTAATGCTGAAGTTTCACACATTAGTACCACACACACACACACACAACACACACACATTTCAGATGTGTGAGTGGCTAATGGAGGACGGGTAGAGCAGACGCTGACACAGGGACTATAATGTGTCATCTGACAGGCTCGTTTTCTTACTGCTCTCTGTCTCTTCCTTCACTCTCTATGTCTGTCTCTACCTTTCTCCCTCCACCTTCTCTCTCTTCCTACTTTCTCTCTCTCTGCCAGGTCTTTTTCCTCTAGAGAAATTATATGGACACCAGGTGTGGTGAGGTAAGACAGTCGTCCATGTGTCTGTATGGCTCTGTGTGTGTGTGTCTGTGAACATTTTTGCAGCTGTGTCTTATTCATGACGATATTTGCAAGTGGAGTTCATTCAATCACCAAGATTGAGACTACTACCGTGTAACAGAACTGGTTAAAAATGGATGAGGACAACATCACCATGAGAAACAGTGTTGGATTATTCATAATAAAAGAGACAATAAAACTGTGGCAGCAAATCTCCTCTACTCTCCTTTCCTTACCTCTCCTTTAATTTCCTTTCCTCTCCTTTCCTTTCCTTTCCTTTCCTCTCCTTTCATTTCCTTTCCTTTCCTCTCCTTTCATTTCCTTTCCTTTCCTCTCCTTTCATTTCCTTTCCTTACCTCTCCTTTCATTTCCTTTCCTTTCCTCTCCTTTCATTTCCTTTCCTTTCCTCTCCTTTCATTTCCTCTCCTCTGCTCTCCTTTCCTTTCCTCTGCACTCCTCTCCTCTCCTCTGCTCTCCTCTCTTTTAATTTCCTCTCCTCTCCTCTGCTCTCCTCTCTTTTAATTTCCTCTCCTCTCCTCTGCTCTCCTCTCTTTTAATTTCCTCTCCTCTGCTCTCCTCTCTTTTAATTTCCTTTCCTCTGCTCTCCTCTCCTCTGCTCTCCTTTCCTCTCCTTTCATTTCCTTTCCTCCGCTCTCCTCTCCTTTCCTCTGCTCTCCTCTCCTTTCCTCTGCTCTCCTCTCCTCTGCTCTCCTTTCCCCTCCTTTCATTTCCTTTCCTCCGCTCTCCTCTCCTTTCCTCTCCTCTCCTTTCATTTCCTTTCCTTTCCTCTGCTCTCCTCTCCTCTGCTCTCCTTTCCTCTCCTCTCCTTTCATTTCCTTTCCTCTGCTCTCCTCTCCTTTCCTCTGCTCTCCTCTCTATTCCTCTGCTCTGCTCTCCTCTCCACCAGGATCTATTGTATCTGTCTCTGGATCTATCCAGAGCAATGTGAGTATAGTGAAGGCTATGAGTTGTTCTGACTAGAGGGAGAAGAGAAAGAATTGATGCCTATGTGTCTCTGAGCTTTGGAAGACAAGGTACAGAGAGGAGATGTTTCTGTCTTCCCCGTGTCTGTCTATCTCAATCTCTGTTTCTATGTGTTCTCCATCTATGTAGTGTTCTGACTAGACCTGCTGCTCTGTGGCTCTGCTGCCTGTCGCTCTGAGGGAGACAGGTGATGTTTTTCTAAGGTGGATGTCTCGCTATTGCTGTGGGATCTACTCTATATATGGAATTTACTGTTTCTCTTTCTATCTCTTTACGGGAAACTGATCTCTCTGCATCTGTCTGTTGATTAAATGAGTGCTGATGTGTCTATTTCTCTCTGCTGTGATAAGGAAATGTATGTGTGTGTGTGTGTGTGTGTGTGTGTGTGTGTGTGTGTGTGTGTGTGTGTGTGTGTGTGTGTGTGTGTGTGTGTGTGTGTGTGTGTGTGTGTGTGTGTGTGTGTGTGTGTGTGTGTGTGTGTGTGTGTGTGTGTGTGTGTGTGTGTGTTAATGAAATCTGATGGGTTGTCTTGAGGGCATTTACCCACAAAGCTCAATCCTGATGAGAGCAAAAACATGTGTGACATTTCACTGGGGCTCGGCTTCATCTGAAACAAATGCACTCACAAACACAGTCACACACACACACACACACACACACACAGCAGTACCAGCCCCCTTACCCCCCTCTCTCTCTGTCACTGTTTGAACTTTGTTTTTCTCGCTCTCTCTCTGTCCATGTCACACAGTCGTCATCCCTCTGTAATTGTATGGACAGACCAAACGGATAGGGAAAGAGGAGGAGAGGACAGGAGACAGCTGCCTGTTGTCTTCCCAGGCTGCTCCAATCCAGAAGATAATTGTATAATATTCCATTTATATCAAAGCACCAGTCATTGGAGAGAGGTCACTGGAGAGCCCTACTCAGTCAGGCTGAAGGGATAGTCAGGCTGGAGAGAGAGAGAGAGAGAGAGAGATACACTGAGAGAGAGAGAGAGAGAGAGAGAGAGAGAGAGAGAGGGGGGAGAGAGAGAGAGAGAGATACAGAGAGAGAGAGATACAGAGAGAGAGATACAGAGAGAGACAGAGAGAGAGAGAGATACAGAGAGAGAGAGATACAGAGAGAGAGAGATACAGAGAGAGAGAGAGAGATACAGAGAGAGAGAGAGATACAGAGAGAGAGAGAGAAAGCCCTTGAATTGAATTGAATTGAATTGAGAGATACAGAGAGAGAGAGAGAGATACAGAGAGAGAGAGAGAGAAGGAGAGAGAAAGAGAGAGAGAGAGAGATACAGAGAGAGAGAGATAAAGAGAGAGAGAGAGAGATACAGAGAGAGAGATACAGAGAGAGAGAGAGAAAGAGAGAGAGAGAGAGAGAGATACAGAGAGAGTGAGAGAGCTACAGAGAGAGAGAGAGAGAAAGAGAGAGAGAGAGAGATACAGAGAGAGAGAGAGAGATACAGAGAGAGAGAGAGAGATACAGAGAGAGAGATACAGAGAGAGAGAGAGAAAGGGAGAGAGAGAGAGAGAGATACAGAGAGAGAGATAGATACAGAGAGAGAGAGAGAGATACAGAGAGAGAGATACAGAGAGAGATACAGAGAGAGAAAGAGAGAGAGAGAACCAGAGAGAGAGAGAGATACAGAGAGAGAGAGAGATACAGAGAGAGAGAGACACAGAGAGAGAGAGATGCAGAGAGAGAGAGAGAGATACAGAGAGAGAGAGATACAGAGAGAGAGATACAGAGAGAGAGAGAGAGAGATACAGAGAGAGAGAGAGACGTTTATTCTTTGATTTGTCCTTCACTCAGTCACACACACACACACACGTCGTAGTAAATGTTATCTCCTCACTAACCAGTCACCTCCAGACTATGTATTAATCAGTCTGACTGACTAATCAGCTGACAGACAGACAGACAGACAGACAGACAGACAGACAGACAGACAGACAGACAGACAGACAGACAGACAGACTAACAACAGAACAGAAAGCTACCAGGTTTATCGTGTAAGTCGGTGTGTCATAGTGACGTGATAGTGATTGACTGGGTTACACAAAGTCAAAGCTTTGTCTGTTGGTTATTTTTACCTTGTGTGCTAATGAACCATAAACATCTGAAATCCTTGGATTGGTCAGCTCTGAGGCTTTGGGATCCGGGTGTCTGATTGAACGTGTGATAAACTATTATAATCCTGCCAGTAACTGTGTGTGTGTGTGTGTGTGTGTGTGTGTGTGTGTGTGTGTGTGTGTGTGTGTGTGTGTGTGGTTGGGGGGGGGGGGCTGACCAGGCTGTTGCTACAGGAGACAGACAGCTTCTATCTAGACAATCCCAAATCATATTTTATTTGCCACATGTTTTGTAACCAACAGGTAGTGCTGTGAAATGCTTACTACAGGAAGTGTGTGTGTTCGTGCCTGCATGTGCATTTGTGGGTGCGTGTGTGCATGTGTGTGTGAGCATCCCAGAGTTATCTGTTCAGTCAAGCTTAGACGGAGAGAAGGGGAAAGAGACAGAAGGCAATGGGAAAAGATACAGAGAGAGGGAGTGAGAAAGATATGGAGAGAGAGAGAGATAATGAGAGAGAGAGAGAGAGAGAGAGAGAGAGAGAGATAAGGAGAGAGGGAGAGAGATAAAGCAGAAGAGCTATGCATAGATAGAGAGAGATATGGAGAGAGAGAGATAAAGCAGAAGAGATATGCATAGATAGAGAGAGATATGGAGAGAGAGAGATAAGGAGAGAGAGAGAGAGATAAGGAGAGAGAGAGATAAGGAGAGAGGGAGAGAGATAAAGCAGAAGAGCTATGCATAGATAGAGAGAGTAGAGTTGTGGAGAGAGAGAGAGATATGGAGAGAGAGAGAGAGAGATAAAGCAGAAGAGCTATGCATAGATAGAGAGAGATAAGGAGAGAGGGAGACATATGGAGAGAGAGAGAGAGAGAGAGAGAGAGAGAGAGAGAGAGAGAGAGCGAAAGAGAGATAAGGAGAGAGAGAAAGATAAGGAGAGAGGGAGAGAGATAAAGCAGAAGAGCTATGCATAGATAGAGAGATAAGGAGAGAGGGAGAGATATGGAGAGAGAGAGAGAGAGATAAGGAGAGAGAGAGCGATAAGGAGAGAGGGAGAGAGATAAAGCAGAAGAGCTATGCATAGATAGAGAGAGATAAGGAGAGATGGAGAGATGGAGAGAGAGAGAGAGATAAGGAGAGAGAGGGATAAGGAGAGAGGGAGAGAGATAAAGCAGAAGATCTATGCATAGATAGAGAGAGTAGAGTTATGGAGAGAGAGAGATATAAGGAGAGAGAGAGAGAGATATAAGGAGAGAGAGAGAGATATGGAGAGAGAGAGAGATAAGGAGAGAGAGAGAGAGAGATGAGAGAGAGAGATAATGAGAGAGAGAGAGGGAAGGAGAGAGGCAGAGAGGGAGAGAGATAAAGCAGAAGAGCTATGCATAGATAGAGAGAGTAGAGTTATGGAGAGAGAGAGATATAAGGAGAGAGAGAGAGAGATATAAGGAGAGAGAGAGAGATATGGAGAGAGAGAGAGATAAGGAGAGAGAGAGAGATGAGAGAGAGAGATAATGAGAGAGAGAGAGGGAAGGAGAGAGGCAGAGAGGGAGAGAGATAAAGCAGAAGAGCTATGCATAGATAGAGAGAGTAGAGTTATGGAGGAAGAACACAGGGAAAGGTGTGGAGAGATATTTGCTGATGTTTGCTGTGTGCTGATGATCTGGTGCTTCTGTCACCAACCAAGGAGGGCCTCCAGCAGCACCTAGATATTCTGCACAGATTCTGTCAGACCTGGGCCCTGACAGTAAATCTTAGTAAGACCAAAATAACGGTGTTCCAAAAAAAGTCCAGTCGCCAGGACCACAAATACAAATTCCATCTAGACACCATTGCCCTAGAGCATTCAAAAAACTATACATACCTCGGCCTAAACATCAGCGCCACAGGTAACTTCCACAAATCTGTGAACGATCTGAGAGACAAGGCAAGAAGGGCATTCTATGCCATCAAAAGGAACATAAAATTCAACATACCAATTAGGATCTGGCTAAAAATACTCTAATCAGTTATAGAACCCATTGCCCTCTATGGTTGTGAGGTCTGGGGTCTGCTCACCAACCAAGAATTCACAAATTGGGACAAACACCAAATTGAGACTCTGCATGCAGAATTCTGCAAAAATATCCAGAACACCAAATAATGCATGCAGAGCAGAATTAGGCCAATACCCTTCTAATTATCGAAATCCAGAAAATAGCTGTTAATGAATTCTACAACCACCTAAAAGGAAGTGATTCCCAAACCTTCCATAACAAAGCCATCACCTACAGAGAGATGAACCTGGAGAAGAGTCCCCTAAGCAAGCTGGTCCTGGGGCTCTGTTCACAAACACAAACAGACCCCACAGAGTTCTTGGCAGACTTTTTTCTGACTGGCGAATTGAAAAGTAGCCTAGTTTACTTAAGTGGAAAAAGTAGCTGACTGAAAATGTGTCTAAAAATTGTCTAAGAGAGAGAGAGAGAGAGAGAGAGAGAGAGAGAGAGAGAGAGTATATGGGAGAGTTGTAGCTCTACATCTATGTAAAGTCTGGCCTGAATATACTACTAATGCATAATTTGTCCATCAGTCAACTGTGATTATCAACAGCCCCCCCTCCCCCCACACACACATACACACAGTTACCCAATACATCCCACTTAACTCAACATATTGGACAGATTCAGATTATTCGTTCTAGGGTTGTTTTGACATTAATGTCTGTTTTTAAATCCTCCTCCATTCAACCTTCCTCCTCATAGTCCGTCTCTCTCTCTCTGTGTATCTCTCTCTCTCTCTCTCTCTCTCTCTCTCTCTCTCTCTCTCTCTCTCTCTCTCTCTCTCTCTCTCTCTCTCTCTCTCCATTTCCTTTAATATTTTCTTGCGCAACTTGGTTTTTTATAGTTGATATTATTTCTTACTCCACCCTCCCCTCCGCTCCTTCTACTGAAACAGCGAAACCAGGACAGCCCAGCGAAAAATGGGTTAACACGCACTCTGCTTTCTGATTGGCTGTCAGTCCGGCGGCCTGAGCCACCCAACAGAGAGAGGTAACTAGGCAACTTCAGCGGGAGCCGTACGGAGGAAAGGGGAGAGAGAGAGAAAGAGTGAAAGAAGGGGGGCGAGAAGAACGGGAAATACGCGCTGAAATTCTGACAGTTTTTTTTTACCGGGGAAGTGGAAGGATGTAGCCCGGGAGTCAATCACTCTGTCCGGGATAGGAAACTGGATTACCGCAGTTTCTAAAACCTTGTTTGTGGATGTTGTCAATAACTGGGAATAACGGGGATGGTTGTTGGATCGTAAACTCGCTGCAGAATGGGGACTAACAGTAGCCTGCCTACTCAATCTCGGACCGGCAGTTAGAAGGTAAACCAGTGATGAAAAGGTGTGTTCGACATGAACGCTTTAGTTGTACGCAGTCGAAGTAGGCCTATCGCTGCAGAATGTTACGACTAACAATAACTGTTCTGACTTGAGATTCAGGCAGTACATTGAGTTATGGGCTAGTCACGATGGTACATGAAAGGTGTTTGTGGATCGGATGTTTACCGGACAGACAGGCTGTAAAATCCAAATCACTGCTGCTGCATCGGGGTTTGATGGGTGGGGAAAGAAAGCATACAAGTAGGCGACAGGCTTTTTCAGTGTGTGGCAAGGACTTTCTCGATGTGAGCGTGCGGCGCGGCAGAAAGGGAGAGGGAGAGAGCAGTAGGGGCGGGCGGCAGAAAGGGAGAGGGAGAGAGCAATAGGGGCGCGCGGCAGAAAGGGAGAGGGAGAGAGCAGTAGGGGCGCGCGGCAGAAAGGGAGCGGGAGAGAGCAGTAGGGGCGCGCGGCAGAAAGGGAGAGGGAGAGAGCAGTAGGGGCGCGCGGCGCGGCAGAAAGGGAGAGGGAGAGAGCAGTAGGGGCGCGCGGCAGAAAGGGAGAGGGAGAGAGCAGTAGGGGCGCGCGGCAGAAAGGGAGAGGGAGAGAGCAGTAGGGACGCGTGGCAGAAAGGGAGAGTGAGAGAGCAGTAGGGACGCGCGGCAGAAAGGGAGAGGGAGAGAGCAGTAGGGGTTTGCTGCATTGACATCTTTCTGTGCGCGTGTGTGTCCGAGTGTATGTGTGCAAGTGTGCTCGCATACTCCTTGTTTTTCTTCAAATATGAAGATTTTTCCCCCACGATATTATCAGATTTCGCCGAAACGTCTAGAGTTCCATATTAAGACAGTCAGCACTACGTGGTCGGGTTACTGAGTGCTTGTGTTCTACCCGGTGTTCAATCGCTCCACGTTACCCACTGGGCACACACTGGTTGAATCTACTTTGTTTCCACGTCATTTCAATGAGATGACGTTGAACCAATGTAGAATAGAAGTTGAATTGACATATGTGCCTAGTGGGTGGGGAGCCCCTCTTCTTTCTTTTTCTCTCTCTCTCTCTCTCTCTCTCTCTCTCTCTCTCTCTCTCTCTCTCTCATTTTTCTCTGTAACTCTGGCTATTGAATAACCTCTATTCTGGATTCTGTCATGAGAAGAATGAGTGGAAGTGTAACTGGGGCTGTTTTGATATTGATCAGCTACTGGAGGAGAAATGTAATGAATACTACTCTGTCAGGGGCTAGCGGAGAGAGAGGGAGAGAGGTTTGGATGGAGAGAGAGAGGGTAGGCTAGGGAGAGAGAAGGATAGGGGAGGAGGGAGGGAGAGAGAGGGAGAGAGGTTTGGATGGAGAGAGAGAGGGTAGGCTAGGGAGAGAGAAGGATAGGGGAGGAGGGAGGGAGAGAGAGGGAGAGAGGTTTGGATGGAGAGAGAGAGGGTAGGCTAGGGAGAGAGAAGGATAGGGGAGGAGGGAGGGAGAGAGAGGGAGAGAGGTTTGGATGGAGAGAGAGAGGGTAGGCTAGGGAGAGAGAAAGATAGGGGAGGAGGGAGGGAGAGAGAGGGAGAGAGGTTTGGATGGAGAGAGAGAGGGTAGGCTAGGGAGAGAGAAGGATAGGGGAGGAGGGAGGGAGAGAGAGGGAGCGCCTGTGAAAGGGCACCCCAGTCTGTCTGTGCGAGGCTCCGCTGCAGCTGAAAGCCGCATTAATCACAGAGCGGCTACACACACACACACACACACACACACACACACACACACACACACACACACACACACACACACACCCTCACTAGAGCTATAGCTGTTCCTCAGTCTTGCTCTAGTGCTTCACAGAATCTGGCCACTTACTCTTCACCCATGCAGACGAATAGCTGCATCTGTTCCTGTTCAGTCCACTGTGTGTGTGTGTGTGTGTGTGTGTGTGTGTGTGTGTGTGTGTGTGTGTGTGTGTTCGCGTGCATGCATGCTTGTGTGTTTGGAAGAATGAGAGGTGTGCAGTGCAGGACCGCACGTTGTGTCCACATCACAACTCCTCACTTGGTAAAGAGAAATAGAGGGTGATGGGATATGACAGGAGGCAGACCCAACGTTTCTCTGTCGCCCCGGGGTTAGGCTGTGTGTGGGTGTGAGACAGGGGAATGTGGTGACTGATGAGTATGTAATCGGGGAACAGTAACAGCGGGTCTGTGGCTGTCTTTACCATGTTGGCAAGTCTGAGGAAAGGACCATAAGTGGGGAATATAGACCCTGTTTTGATTGTGGTTAAAACATTTGTTCAGGTTTTACACTTTTTCGTTGCTCTCCGTTTTTTTCTCTTCTACCCTTTAGCGTTCCATCGTGGAGGATTCAGCGCCAGCTAGCTATTAGTGAAGTGTTGTTTGTATTTGTGTGTGTTTGTCTGTGTGTGTGTGTGTGTGTGTGTGTGTGTGTGTGTGTTTGTCTATGTATGTGTCTGCTTGTGTGCGTGTCTGCAGATGTTTCAGTCCTTCCACTTGTCTCCTCACCTCTCAGGTCCCACTTGGATCGGCCACATTGGGATTTGAACCAGCGACCCTCCAACTACTGGTCCGTCTTTCTCCTCTTTGTGTGTGTGTGCTTCTGCATGTGAGGCCTCTTACTACAGCCTTCATTGGCCCAGCAGGCAGCTTCAGGTCACCATAGAAACCCAGAGAGCATTGTCTTGAAAGCCTCAAAGAAAAAACTAATTTGGCTCACTCTCACTTTTTTCTCTCTCTCTCCCCTCCCCCTCCCCTCCCTCTCTCTCCCTCCACCCCCCCTCTCTCTCCCTCCATCTCCTGCTCTCTCTCCCCCCTCTCTCTCTCCCTCCATCTCCCCCTCCCCCCCTCTCTCTCCCTCCATCTCCCTCTCTCTCTCTCTCTCTGTCTATTTCTCTCCTTGTGATTCATCGTAATGTATTCAGAAGGCCTTCAGGAGACTTGTTTGTCTATAAAGGACATTCTGTCTGTATAGTTCTCCCATAGGGCTGAGTTCTGTACAGTTCCCCCATAGGGCTGAGTTCTGTACAGTTCTCCCATAGGGCTGAGTTCTGTACAGTTCTCCCATAGGGCTGAGTTCTGTACAGTTCTACCATAGGGCTGAGTTCTGTATAGTTCTCCCATAGGGCTGAGTTCTGCATAGTTCTCCCATAGGGCTGAGTTCTGTACAGTACTCCCATAGGGCTGAGTTCTGTACAGTTCTCCCATATGGCTGAGTTCTGTACAGTTCTCCCATAGGGTTGAGTTCTATATAGTTCTCTCATAGAGCTGAGTTCTGTACAGTTCTCCCATAGGGCTGAGTTCTGTACAGTTCTCCCATAGGGCTGAGTTCTGTATAGTTCTCCCATAGGGCTGAGTTCTGTATAGTTCTCCCATAGGGCTGAGTTCTGTACAGTTCTCCCATAGGGCTGAGTTCTGTACAGTTCTCCCATAGGGCTGAGTTCTGTACAGTTCTCCCATAGGGCTGAGTTCTGTACAGTTCTCCCATAGGGCTGAGTTCTGTACAGTTCTCCCATAGGGCTGAGTTCTGTATAGTTTTCCCATAGGGCTGAGTTCTGTACAGTTCTCCCATAGGGCTGAGTTCTGTATAGTTCTCCCATAGGGCTGAGTTCTGTACAGTTCTCCCATAGGGCTGAGGACTGTATAGTTCTCCCATAGGGCTGAGTTCTGTACAGTTCTCCCATAGGGCTGAGTTCTGTACAGTTCTCCCATAGGGCTGAGTTCTGTACAGTTCTCCCATAGGGCTGAGTTCTGTACAGTTCTCCCATAGGGCTGAGTTCTGTACAGTTCTCCCATAGGGCTGAGTTCTGTATAGTTCTCCCATAGGGCTGAGTTCTGTATAGTTCTCCCATAGGGCTGAGTTCTGTATAGTTCTCCCATAGGGCTGAGTTCTGTACAGTTCTCCCATAGGGCTGAGTTCTGTATAGTTCTCCCATAGGGCTGAGTTCTGTACAGTTCTCCCATAGGGCTGAGTTCTGTATAGTTCTCCCATAGGGCTGAGTTCTGTATAGTTCTCCCATAGGGCTGAGTTCTGTATAGTTCTCCCATAGGGCTGAGTTCTGTACAGTTCTCCCATAGGGCTGAGTTCTGAAAAGAACACACACAGAACTCTGCTTTATGATTTTACCTCAAACATGGCTTGACTTCAATGGAGAGAAACTGTATCAGTGTTCTAGTGTCTAGAGTAGGAGAATGAGAGAAAGGAAGAAATGGGAAGGAAGGTAGCGAGTAAATGAAAGAAAATAAACTGGTAGGTGAATGGAGGGAGGAAGGGAGGAGGTGATGGAGGAGGAAGGGAATTGACTGGTTTTTGGCTTGATGTCCTTCCATTGATCCTGGCTTGTGTGTGTTTTAGAGTTCGTGTTTTAGTGTGTGTGTTTTAGTGTTCGTGTTTTAGTGTTCGTGTTTTAGTGTGTGTGTTTTAGTGTTCGTGTTTTAGTGTTCATGTTTTAGTGTGTGTGTTTTAGTGTTCGTGTTTTAGTGTTCATGTTTTAGTGTGTGTGTTTTAGTGTTCGTGTTTTAGTGTGTGTGTTTTAGTGTTCGTGTTTTAGTGTTTGTGTTTGTGTTTTAGTGTTCGTGTTTCAGTGTGTGTGTTCGTGTTTTAGTGTGTGTGTTTGTGTTTTAGTTTGTGTGTTTGTGTTTTAGTGTGTGTGTTTGTGTTTTAGTGTTTGTGTTTTAGTGTGTGTGTTTGTGTTTTAGTGTTTGTGTTTTAGTGTGTGTGTTTGTGTTTTAGTGTGTGTGTTTTAGTGTTCGTGTTTTAGTGTTTGTGTTTTAGTGTGTGTGTTCGTGTTTTAGTGTTCGTGTTTTAGTGTGTTTTAGTGTTTGTGTTTTAGTGTTCGTATTTTAGTGTTTGTGTTTTAGTGTGTGTGTTCGTGTTTTAGTGTTTGTGTTTTAGTGTGTGTGTTTGTGTTTTAGTGTTCGTGTTTTAGTGTTTGTGTTTTAGTGTGTGTGTTTGTGTTTTAGTGTTCGTGTTTTAGTGTGTGTGTTTGTGTTTTAGTGTGTGTGTTTGTGTTTTAGTTTGTGTGTTTGTGTTTTAGTGTGTGTGTTTGTGTTTTAGTGTTTGTGTTTTAGTGTTTGTGTTTTAGTGTGTGTGTTTGTGTTTTAGTGTGTGTGTTTGTGTTTTAGTTTGTGTGTTTGTGTTTTAGTGTGTGTGTTTGTGTTTTAGTGTTTGTGTTTTAGTGTGTGTGTTTGTGTTTTAGTGTTCGTGTTTTAGTGTTCGTGTTTTAGTGTTTGTGTTCGTGTTTTAGTGTTTGTGTTCGTGTTTTAGTGTTTGTGTTCGTATTCGTATTTAGTATTTGTGTTTTAGTGTTTGTGTTTTAGTGTGTGTGTTTTAGTGTGTTTTAGTGTTTGTGTTTTAGTGTGTGTGTTCGTATTCGTATTTTAGTGTTTGTGTTTTAGTGTTTGTGTTTTAGTGTGTGTGTTCGTAATCTAGTGTTTGTGTTTTAGTGTTCGTGTTTTAGTGTGTGTGTTTGTGTTTTAGTGTTTGTGTTTTAGTGTGTGTGTTCGTGTTTTAGTGTTTGTGTTTTAGTGTTCGTGTTTTAGTGTGTGTGTTTGTGTTTTAGTGTTTGTGTTTTAGTGTGTGTGTTCGTGTTTTAGTGTTTGTGTTTTAGTGTTCGTGTTTTAGTGTTCGTGTTTTAGTGTGTGTGTTCGTGTTTTAGTGTTTGTGTTTTAGTGTTTGTGTTCGTGTTTTAGTATTTGTGTTTTAGTGTTCGTGTTTTAGTGTGTGTGTTCGTATTTCAGTGTTCGTGTTTTAGTGTTTGTGTTTTAGTGTTTGTGTTTTAGTGTGTGTGTTCGTGTTTTAGTGTTCGTGTTTTAGTGTGTGTGTTCGTGTTCGTGTTTTAGTGTGTGTGTTCGTGTTTTAGTGTTCGTGTTTTAGTGTTTGTGTTTTAGTGTTCGTGTTTTAGTGTTCGTGTTTTAGTGTGTGTGTTTTAGTTTGTGTGTTTGTGTTTTAGTGTTCGTGTTTTAGTGTTCGTGTTTTAGTGTTCGTGTTTTAGTGTGTGTGTTTTAGTGTTCGTGTTTTAGTGTTTGTGTTTTAGTGTTCGTGTTTTAGTGTGTGTGTTTTAGTTTGTGTGTTTGTGTTTTAGTGTTCGTGTTTTAGTGTGTGTGTTTTAGTTTGTGTGTTTGTGTTTTAGTGTTCGTGTTTTAGTGTGTGTGTTTTAGTGTTCGTGTTTTAGTGTGTGTGTTTTAGTTTGTGTGTTTGTGTTTTAGTGTTTGTGTTTTAGTGTTTGTGTTTTAGTGTTCGTGTTTTAGCGTTTGTGTTTTAGCGTTTGTGTTTTAGTGTTTGTGTTTTAGTGTGTGTTTTAGTGTTTGTTTTAGTGTGTGTGTTCGTGTTTTAGTGTTCGTGTTTTAGTGCTTGTGTTTTAGTGTTCGTGTTTTAGTGTGTGTGTTTTAGTGTGTTTGTTCGTGTTTATGTTTTAGTGTTCGTGTTTTAGTGTGTGCGTTTTAGTGTGTGCGTTTTAGTGTGTGTGTTTTAGTGTGTGTGTTTTAGTGTGTGTTTTTGTGTTTTAGTGTGTGTGTTCATGTTTTAGTGTGTGTGAGCTGTTCATCTGGACATTGATTAGTCAAATCAAGTGTGCTGGAGCAGGGTTGGAGCAAAGGCCTGACCACTCTCCAGAAAGTGGGTTGGCCACCCCCGGGCTAACGTTAGACAAAACCAAAGAGACAGTGTAGTCGTGGCTGTCATGACACTAGGTGAAACACATTCTTTGACCCTGGGTAGTAGAAGATGGTAAAGTTAAATCTGGTGAACAAGTGGGCCCACCGGGCCTGCCTGGAGTTGAGGCATTTGGCTGTACGGAGATATTCCAGGTTTTTATGGTCGGTCCAGACCAAGAATGGCTGTTCTGCTCCTTCCAGACAGTGCCTCCACTCTTCCAGCGCCATCTTCACCACCAGGTGTTCTCGGTTGCCAACATCGTAGTTCCTTTCAGCAGGATTGAGACGATGGGACAGGAAGGGACAGGGAGGAAGCTTCTGGTCCTGGGCAGATCGCTGGGACAGGATGGCCCCCACTCCAACATCTGAAGCATCCACTTCCACCACAAATTGACGCGAGGGGTCCGGATGGATGAGGATGGGTGCTGTTGTGAATCGATGCTTCAGGTCCACAAAGGCTTTGTCGACTGGTACCTTGGGAGAGGTGAATGCCGAGAGGGGGCTGCCAGGGTGCTGTAGTGCCGAATGAAAAGGCGGTAAAAGTTTGCAAAACCAAGAAACCGTTGCAACTGCACCCTGGACGTTGGTTGAGGCCAATCCACCACTGTTTTCACCTTTCCAGGATCCATCTGAACATTGCCCTCAACAATGACATATCCCAGAAAGGTGATAGTAGAAAGGTGGAACTCACACTTCTCTGCTTTCATGGACGGTTGGTTCTCCAGGAGGCGCTGAAGAACCTGTCTGACATGAAGACCATGTACTTGTGCAGATCGGGGAAAAAAACAGGATGTCGTCAAGGTACACGAACACAAACCGGTTTAGCATGTCCCGAAGCACATCATTGACCAAAGCCTGGAAAACAGCGGGGGCGTTGGGGAGTCCAAATAGCATGACCTGGTACTCATAATGTCCATTGGCTGTGTTGAAGGCTGTCTTCCACTCATCCCCCTCGCGTATCCGAACCATGTGAAGGTCCAACTTGGAGAATATGGTGGCCCCGTGGAGAGGTTCAATCTCTGAGGAGAGGAGAGGTAGGGGGTAACGATTCTTGACAGTAATGTCATTAAGTCCCCGGTAGTCACTGCACTGAGGCAGGGTCTTGTCCTTCTTCTCCACAAAGAAAAACCCTGCGCCGGCAGGAGATGCAGACTGATGGACGACCCCAGTGGCCAGAAACCCCTCTATGTACTCCTCCATTGCTTTGGTGTCTGGTCCGGACAGAGAATACAATCTCTGACTCCAAGGTGTAGTGCCTGGGAGAAGATCAATGGCACAATCATAACGACGGTGCGGGGGAAGGGAAGTAGCACATGCCTTGCTGAACACTTCCAGGAGGTCATGGTATTCTGTGGGGATAGCAGAGACATCCACAGTCTTACTAACATCCCAAGAAAGGTGACTTGAGGAAGGCTGTGCTGCTTGAAGGCAGTGGGAATGGCAAAATGGGCTCGAACCCAGGAACCCAGCTTGTGGTCCAGTCAATCACAGGATTGTGCTTTTGGAGCCAGAAAAATCCTAACACAACCGGAACATGGGGAGATGTAATGAGGAGGAACTGTATTGCCTCACTGTGGTTAACAGAAACCCGCAATTGAACGGGCACAGTACAATTGGTGACTTCCAATATAGAACGGCGGTCCAGTGCCCTAGCATCCATGGGCAGAGAGAGGCTGAGTGGGAACACCAAGCTCCGAAGCTATCGTGGCATCCATAAGATTTTCATCAGCCCCAGAGTCAATGAGCACTTGGAGAGACTTAGATTGGTCTCCCCACAGCACAAGAACAAAAAGGGGTGGGCGGGTGATGGGAATTAGGGAACTCCCAGTCTGACTCACCATAGTGCTGGTACCGACTAAAGACAAGGGTTTCCTAATAGGGCAGGGAGCTATAAAATGTCCTGCCCCTCCACAGTACAGACAGCAGTTATGGTTCATCCTCCGTGAGTGCTCTCAAACTGATAGCCTAGTTCTTCCCAACTGCATAGGCTCAGGAGTATCCAACTCATCCATCGTAGATTCACGAAAGAGCTTGGGTGGCTTCGACTCCTCTCGGAAGAGCTGCCTTCGGAAACTTCCGGATTCCATAGGAGGTGAATGCACCATATCGGGTGCACCAGTGTGCCCAAGACCAGACCTCCTCTCACTCTTGCGTTCCCTTAGGCATCCATCAATTTGAATGGTTAAAGCGATAAGGGAGTCGAGGTCCACCGGCAGTTCCCAAGGAGGTAGCTCATCCTTAACCTCCTCAGATAATCCGTGCAGGAAGGTATTGACGGAACTAGAAGCACAAGCAATTCGCTACACTCGCATTAACATCTGCTAACCATGTGTATGTGACAAATACATTTGATTTGAAGAGTTTGATTTGAAGAGTATCTCCGGATACCGGAGACTCAAAAACTTCTCACCACTGCCATGAATTCTTCCAAATGACCGCAGATGGCAGATTGTTGTTACCAAACTGCCATAGCCTAGGATAGCGCCCTCCCCAATATTAACGTAATTATTCATGCTATAGTCGATCGCGCTGAAGAAAACGAAGATGGCTGTAGCTAAAAAATAAGCCAGCACTGAGAAAAAAACAGGCAGGTACCAGGATTCCCCGAATATCGCTCTGGGGGAGGTAAGTGGGGTTCACGGGGAGTCGGGATAGGCTGTACAAAGTCACCACAGATAGGGGGGAAAAAATTCTGGGTGATTGGGTTTTTCAGAGGTAGCAGACAGTCTGAGCTAACTCCCTGATTTGCTCCATAATACCCTTTAACCCATGGTCGTAGTGTTCCGGCAAGGAGCTGAGCCCTTCCAAAAGGACCTGTAGCAACTCCTGATGTCTCCTCATTGTGGCTCCCTGCAGGGAGACAGTCTGGCGGAGCTGGTCCAAGTCTGCTGGGTGTGTCATTTCCAGTTCGTACTATCATGACACTAGGTGAGACCCAAATGCAGACACAGGAGGCAGATGTTTGGAGTTTAAGATGTTTAATAAATCCAAAGGGAATAGGAAAGAGAATGGTCGTGGACAGGCAGAAGGTCATAACCAGATTAGGTCCAGGAGGTACAGAGTGGCAGGTGGGCTCAAGGTCAGGGCAGGCAGAATGGTCAGGCTGGCGGGTACAGAGTCCAGAACAAGGCAAGGGTCAAAACCGGGAGGACTAGAAAAAGGTGAAAAGGCGAAGCAAGAAAGCGGGAAAACCGCTGGTAGGTTTGGACATACAATATGAACTGGCACAGAGAGACAGGAAACACAGGGGTAAATAGAGAGACAGGAAACACAGGGGTAAATACACTGGGGAAAACAAGTGACACCTGGAGGGGGTGGAGACAATAACGAGGACAGGTGAAACAGATCAGGGTGTGACAGTGGCAGGGATTTGAGCAGGGGGGTAGAGAGAACAGGTATTAGAGCTGGATATCCAGAGTCCGCTAATCTCACTATATTCTAATCTATAATCAGATTAAATACTCATAATCTGTCTGTTGCACATCACTCTCTCTCCATCCCTGCCTTTTTATCCCTCTCTCTCCATCCCTCTCTCCCAGCATCTCTATCCCTCTCCATAACTTCCTCTATATCCCTCTCTCCCAGCCTCTCCATCCCTTCCTCTTCATCCCTCTCTCTCTCAACCTCTCCATCCCTTCCTCTCCATCCCTCTCTCTCCATCTACCTCCATTCCTCAAACTCGCCAAGCCAAATGAACACCACTGGACAATATCACTGGACTTCCTTAACTCTTTAACACACATATACACACTGTGCAGGGACTATTGAGCTGAGCCTCAGCCTACTCTCCTGCAATTTGCAAATTCATGCTCTTAGCCGCAATTACTCTGAGGGTGTGTGTGTGTAATGGCTATCATATTTCATGCACATATAATTTCAATGAATTAAGGATTGTCTAAAACTACACTTTACTAAATAATGTTCTTTGTTGTTCGATTGTCTAAATCAAATCAAATCAAATCAAATCTGCGTGGAATCCAATCGTATTATAGATTTTTTTGCTATGCTGAAGTTTGGGTGTCTTTTAGGCTGGGCGTATTTTATGGTATTGATGCATGGACTGGTTTTTTACTTTATCTGCTATTAAGGTATTTCAATGTTTGGTTTGTTAAATGTGATATACCGTGTGTAACATCCCTTTTTATTGTTTACACTGCTACTTGAGTCATCACTCACTGCTCTCTCCATGCCACTTTCCTCACAGACCAAGCCCCGCCCCCTGTCACTCAAGAAGCGCATTTGTTGTTGCTTGACCACGAGACACTTGCATTCAGTCTGCATGATCAGTGCAGCACATGTAACAATGTTGATGACAACGATGTTGTTTCTTAATATGAATCCACAAGCGTTCTATAATTACACAATTAGTTTGTGTTTCTTATATATGCAAACAGGTAGTTTGTCTTTTCTTAGCAAGTTTCAGCTAAATCGTGTTAGCCGCTAATGCTAATCGCTAGTTAGCTGGCTAGCTAGCTAATAAGTGTGCTGAGTCAGAGCAAACGTAGCTAGCTAATACAGTCTGATACCAGCGCTGGTGTACGCCTAAATCAACATGTTTGTGCGACAGTATCTTCTAAATCCAAAAGGAATAGGAGAAGCATTAATATGTTGGCTACATGAAGAAACATTTAATGTAGCCAAAGATTATAGTGTCCCCTTGGAAACACTGACTATCGCTTTGTGTTCCTACCCTGTCACAATAACTCTTCCCTGGCGTTTTCATTCACTGTCATGTCAAACAACACTGTGCCCATTATTATTTATATTCTAACTATAGAATTAGAATAAATATTCTATTTACAACAGTTCATCCAAGTGTTTTGATCTAAATCGCCAGTCAAATCGCAATTCCAACGTGGTTAAAAATAAGGCCTTGTTTTATTGCCCATATCATGGAGCCCTCCATGACAGTGTGGAAATGATCTCAAATGAGTGCAGGAAATGCAGAAATTAATGTAAATGCAGAGAATTATATTTGGTTGAAGTAGAATTGAACAGTATAAAACAATCAGAATGGAGAAAGACCAATTGAAATCAATTAGACCGTATTTGTTGTCACCCTAGGGTCACCCTAGGAGGGGTCATGTTGTATTTGTGAGTGTTTGGAAATTGGTTGACTGTATGCCCCCCCCCCCCCCCCCCCCACTCCGAGTAGAGGTTGCCAGACACCCTTCCTCTGAGTTGAGCTGAGTTGAACAGGGACAGGATGCCAAATTGAATCAGAGAAACTGCAATTCAAATTAAATTGTTAATGTACCCTGCTGTCTGATGCAATGTAACTTGTCATTTGAATTGAAAAAGAGAGAGCGGGATAGAGATAGATTTAATATTCTAATGACTAAAATGTAGGGAGAGAGAGCGCAAGGGAAAGAGAGAAGGGAAATAGTAGTAGTTCAAGCATGGATGCCTTCTTTGTAAGGTTCACCGTTTATTCACACCATACACTAACAATCTCTCTTTTTCTCTATCCTCTCTCTCTCACCCACTCTCCCTCCTTCTCTCTCTGCTCTCTCTCTGCCCATAGGGATGCTTCAGGGAGGCTCTCGTTTGAAGTGGAGATTCACTCCCTCAGTCACACCAGTTGCCATTTTACTTCATTTTACATTTAGCCTACTACACCCCACTTTACAGAGGGAGAGAGAGAGGAGAGAGAGAGAGGAGAGAGAGCTGGAATACACTGTCCCTGTCTTTTCCCTCCTTTTCCCACCACCTCCCCATCTTCTTCCCCTTCTTTATCCTCCCCCTCCTCTCCCTCTCACCCCCCCTCTCTTCCTCCTCCTCCTCTTCCTCCTCCTCCTCCTCCCTCTTCTCCTCCTCCTCCCTCTCTCTGAGACCTAGTGTACAGGAGTCACAGCACATTATAACACTTTAATTAACTCTAATTTTCCTACATCCTCATTTAACCCTAAGTACCCCACCTCCTGCCCATGACAGTACCACACACACACACACACACACACACACACACACACACACACACACACACACACATACTCACACACACACACAGAGAGACACATGCGCGCACACACACAGATACACACACACACACACACAGATCCTGTGCTGTGCCCTGGTAGATCCCAGAGGTATTAAATGCTCTGTATGACATTAAATTGAGTTGGAAGGAAGTGTAAAACAAAGGTACATAAATGACATTTTAATTCCTGTTTTTATTCAGTCTTTGTCCTGCTGTGCAGAGAGGAGAGAGGAGAGAGGTGGCTGTTGTTTTGGCATTTTCTCTTTATTCAGGAACACAAAAGATAATGTATTCGTCTGAGGGGAGGGGGAAAGGGGGGGCAGAGGGGACTGGAGAGGCGGGTTTTGTTACACGTCCCAGAGGATAGCTTCTGCTGGCAGATTGGGGGGGGTGAAAGAATTATTAAAGAAAGAAAGAGAGAGCTTGCTGGCTGGGCCAAAGGAATGAACATATCCCTAGAGGATTCTCTCTTTCTTTTTCTCACTCTCTCTCCTCTCTCTTTATTTCTCTATTTCTATCTCTCTCTCCTCTCTCTCTCTGGTTGACAGAATGCCAAGAGTGTGCAAAGCTGTCATCAGCGTAGAGGGTGGCTACTTTGAAGAATGTCAAATATAAAATAGATTTTGATTTGTTTAACAGTTTTTTGGTTACCTTATGATTCCATGTGTGTTATTGCATAGTTTTGATGTCTTCACTATTATTCTTCAATGTAGAAAATAGTAAAAATAAAGAAAAGCCCTGGAATGAGTAGGTGTGTCCACACTTTTATATATACAGTGATTTTTTTTTTTGCCAATATAAGAATATAAACAAATAAAAAGACATAAGTATTCAGACCCTTTGCTATGAGACTCGAAATTGAGCTCAGGTGCATCCTGTTGCCATTGATCATCCTTGAGATGTTTCTACAACTTGATTTGAGTCCACCTGCGGGAAATTCAATTGATTGGACATGATTTGGAAAGGCACACACCTGTCTATATAAGGTCCCACAGTTGGCAGTGCATGTCAGAGCAGAAACCAAGCCATGAGGTCGACGAAATTGTCTGTAGAGACAGGATTGTGTCGAGGCACAGGTCTGGGTACCAAAACATTTCTTCAGTATTGAAGATCCCCAAGAACAGAGTGGCCTCCATCATTCTTAAATGGAAGAAGTTTGGAACCTCCAAGACTCTCCCTAGAACTGGCCGCCCTGCCAAACTGAGCAATCAGGGGAGAAGGGCCTTGGTAAGGGAGGTGACTAAGAACCCGATGGTCACTCTGACAGAGCTCTAGAGTTCCTCTGTGGAGATGGGAGAACCTTCCAGAAGGACAACCATCTCTGCAGCACTCCAACAATCTGGCCTTTATGGTAGAGTGGCCAGATGGAAGCCACTCCTCAGTAAAAGGCACATGACAGCCTGCTTGGAGTTTGCCCAAATTCCCCCTAATGGACTCTTAGACCATGAGAAACAAGATTCTTTGGTCTGATGAAACCAAGATTGAACTCTTTGTCTTGAATGTCAAGTGTCACGTCTGGAGGAAACCTGCGACAGGGACTGACCCTAATCACGCAGCCAAGACAACGTAGGAGTGGCTTTGGAATGTCCTTGAGTGGCCCAGCCATAGCCTGGACTTAAAAAAATCCCCCCTAATAGACTCTCAGACCATGAGAAACAAGATTCTTTGGTCTGATGAAACCAAGATTGAACTCTTTGTCCTGACTGTCAAGTGTCACGTCTGGAGGAAACCTGGCACCATCCCTACGGTGAAGCATGTTGATGGCAGCATCATGCTGTGGGAATGTTTTTCAGCGACAGGGACTGGGAGACTTGTCAGGATCGAGGGGAAAATTAATGTAGCAAAGTACAGAGAGATCCTTGATGAAAACTTGCTCCAGGGCGTTCAGGACCTTAAACTGGGGCGGTTCATCTTCCAACAAGACAATGACCCTAATCACACAGCCAAGACAACGTAGGAGTGGCTTCGGAATGCCCTTGAGTGGCCCAGCCATAGCCTGGACTTTAACACGATCTAACATCTCTGGAGAGACCTGTAAATAGCTGTGCAGCGACGCTCCCCATCCAACCTGACAGAGCTTGAGAGGATCTGCAGAGACGAATGGGAGAAACTCTCCAAGTACAGGTGTGCCAAGCTTGTAGTGTCATACCCAAGAAGACTCGAGGCTGTAATCGCTTCAACAATACATTTGCAAGCATTTCTAAAAACGTCTTTTTGCTTTGTCATTATGGTGTATTGTGTTTAGAATGATGCGGAAAAACAATTTAATCAATTTTAGAATAATGCTGTAACTTAACAAAATGTGGAAAAAGTCAAGGGGTCTGAATACTTTCCGAATCCACTGTATATGTGTGTATAGACAATATGGACAGTATATGGATAGAATATGTAGTATATCTGAAGAATAGTATATGTACAGCAATAGTTAAATAGGATAGGCCTTCGGTATAATACAGTATATACTGTACATATGAAGTGGGTAAAACAGTATGTAAACATTATTTAAAGTGACCAGTGTTCCATGACTATCTACATAGGGCAGCAGCCTCTAAGGTGCATGGTAGAGTAACCGGGTGGTAGCTGTCTAGTGACAGTAGTTTAAAATTCAAGGCAGGGGACTGGATGTGGGCCGGCTAGTGGTGACTATTTAGCAGTCTGATGGCTTTGAGATAGAAGCTGTTTTCAGTCTCTTGGTCCCAGCTTTGATGCACCTGTACTGACCTCGCATTCTGAATGGTAGCAGGGTGAAAAGGCAGTGGCTCGGGTGGCTGAGGTCCTTGATGATCTTCTTGGCCTTCTTGTGACACCAGGTGCTGTAAATGTCCTGGAGGGCAGGCAGTGTGCCCCCAGTGATGCTTTAGGCAGACTGCACCACCCTCTGGAGAACCCCGGCAGTTGCGGACGGTGCAGTTGCCGCACCAGGAGCTGATACAGCCCGACAGGATGCTCTCAATGGTCCATCTGTAAAAGTTTGTAAGAGGCTTATGAATTTCATCTGCCTCCTGAGGTTGAAACACACTCTCTGTGTGGGTGGACCATTTCAGATTGTCAGTGATGTTTACGCCGAGGAACTTGAAGCTTTTCACCTTCTCCACTTCAGCCCTGTCGATGTGGATAGGGGCGTGCTCCATCCGCTGTCTCCTGAAGTCCACGGTCAACTCCTTCGTTTTGTTGACGTTGAGGGAGAGGTTATTTTTCAGGCACCACTCCGCCAGGGCCCTCACCTCCTCCCTGTTGGCTGTTTTGTATTTGGAAGCAGCAGTATTTCCGGTGTTTGGGTTTTTGTCACAGATTATTTGGATTTTCCAGGATTGGGCAACGTACATCCTCTGTGTTGTGTGCTTATTGTTTAACTGTTGATATGTTCTAGGGGCCATTTTGAGACCTTAAAGGGATACTTCGGGATTTTGGCAACTCATGGATGCCATTTTTATGTCTCTGCTTTCATTATGAAGGCCGTTAGAGGTAGTTTGGCGAGTCAATGCTAACCAGCATGCTAGCTGTTACCTTAGACGTCCAGTCATTGTGCTTGCGATAGTTAGCAATTGCGCTAATGCTAGTTAGCAACTTCCTTCACACTGGGTGCAGAGACATAAAAATGGTATCCATGAGTTCATCTGACTCTTGGGAAGTAGATAAAGGGCTTCAATGCCAAAATCCCAAAGTATCCCTTGAAAATCCCAATGTATCCCTGCTGGGCCTCAAGGGACAGTCATTCTGACTGCAACATTCTAAAAGTGTAATTAATCAATTTCATATATGCTTTCACAAAAATAATAATTTGGTTGTGTTTGTGAAGGTCTTGGGTAACAATAGAACAACTTTATTTTTCTTCAAATAACACAATAGCATTTTCATTTGTTTATGTTTCTGAAGGCTATATGTAAAAACTAAAAACTAACAACTTTGAAACAGAAACATATGTGTTAGAACGTGGTAACATCTTCTTTCTTTAATGACTAAAAAAGAGTACCCCAACCACCAAGAGGCATGGTCATATGATGAAAACATCTTTATAAGCTCCAAGCGTGCTTGATAAATTGTGAAAAAGCAGTATAATGTTATTATAATGAATATAAGTGTTGATATGACAGCAGTCAAAAATGTTCAATTTATTGTCAGCTCGTGCTTACATGTTGTATATCTTCCCCGATTGCATCAGTTGGAGCATGTACATCAGAGGAGGCTGGTGGGAGGAGCTATAGGAGGATGGGCTCATTGTAATGGCTGGAACTGTATAAATGGAACGGAATCAAACACATAAAAACATATGGAAACCACATGTTTGACACCATTCCAATAATTCCTTTCCAGTGATTACAATGAGCCTGTCCTCATATAGCTCCTACCACCAGCCTCCTCTGAAATCCATGTTACATAAACAACAAAAGCTGGTGAGTGCATTGCTGATGTCGTCGTTTTTTGATTGATTGATTGCTCTCTCAGGGGTGACATTTTGTGCTGAAAATCTTCCCCAGCATTATCACCGGCTTGTTCTGTCCAAACGGTGTCCTCCCTTCCTCTCTCCTGTCTCACTGATTCATTTGATGGTGACGCTGGCTCCTGCTCAGTGCGCACCGTTCTGCCTTTTTTGCACTTCGGGCTCGCAGGTTTCAGTTCAAGCTGAGGTTCAGAATCAGTAGAATAATCATAGATTTCTTGATACATTTTTTTCCACACCATTTGAGTCATTTTCTTTCCGATTTTGTAGAAACGCTAATGCAGCATGTGCAGCATTTATCTTGGTCTTCTTACCATTGTAAATTACGCACAATCTCACTGTGTACTCCAAGTAGGCCAGATTAGATTGATAAGACTATTTCGATTCGGTGGACTGATACAAATGACTGTACATCTCATTTTGAGATTATAATTAGAATAGATCAATGCAATAGAATGGCCCGCCCTGTTCTTCATTCACAGTTAGTGATGACATAATTATGCATCGTTCGCTTCCCCGGCTCATCAATTCACCCATTCTCCCCCATCATGCTTTACTTCATTTATTTCATCTGTTGTTATATGTGTGAAATTTGTTTCGGAATCGTTTAGGTTCAGTTTCGATGCAATTATAGAGGTGATTATCAACGGCATCTTCAACTGTCCGGAGAAGGAGGGGCAATGTGGAAAACTATTCAAAAAAATTACTGTAAAAATGGCAAAGCAACATTTGTTTTAAATTCATGAGCGTTCAAATGATTGCTTTAGCGGTTCTAGTGTTAATAAGGAGCATCAGGTACTGCTGGAATGTCCACCAAAGGCATGTCATCCTTATTTTGAGTCACTCAAGAAATTACACTGGTAACTCAAAACTAAGGCTGTGCAACTTTACCGTGTTAATAATGCGATAATGCGGAACCTTTTAAAGCGCAAGTTTCCGCATGGAGCCTTTTAAACACAACACGGAACACAGGTACAGTCATTGCTTGCTGCTTTACATGAAACTTCTTTACATCGCTGAAGACCGTGTGCTTCTAGCCAAAATCCTGTCAAAGTTATACCCAATATTACTGGAGCTGTGTTTTTTTCTTTCTGTTCGTGCGCAAGTAGCGGACCGTTTTAACTACTCACGAGCCGCTATTTTCTACATTTGGATGGCACAGGAATAATTGAAAAGGAGTAAGCTACTCAAAGAGATGCCTTAAAGGTAAGCTGCATATGCAAGAGTGGGTGTGTGAGAGAGGATATGCATGAGAGCGGGAGTAAGTGGGCGAGTTCATTAATGGCCCGGTTCCCTAAAATATGCATACTCCGCCCACCTGTGGCACCAGGCCATGCAAACGAGTGTGCAGGCCTATGTGTGTGAAGTTATACAGATGGTTACAGTGTTTTCGTTTTTGGACATGTTTAAAAGCTCTTTGTATCCATAGAGCCAGTTATTTTTGACTATAGTCACACACATTTACTTTTAAAGCTGTGTGTGCGTGTGTGTGTGTTAGTGTGTGTGTGTGTGTGAGAGAAATAGAGAGATCTGGCTAGATTTCCAGCTAACGATATGCCATCTTCAATCATCTACAAACAGCATACAGAGGCATAAGAATGCTACCAAGAGTTCACCTGACTGTCGAAAAATGACCTGAATCTCGGAATACCGCGGTATCCCTTTCATTTATGGTTAGTAAATGATTAATAAGGACCTACAGTATATTCAATCTCATGGATTTTCTTATACATCATGATTCAATAGTTTAAACGTTTTTGTATTTTGATAAATGTGTGAATAAATAAGTTACTAACATTTACAGATGTGGTAGTAATGATTCATAAATTATGAATCAACTATTTACTTATCCACTATAAATGCTTTATTACATGGAGTCAATATAAAGGTCTACCCTGCTCTCTAATGTTGTATTATGTGGAGTTAATATAAAGTTCTACCATACTCTCTAATGGTTTATTACATGGAGTTAATTTAAAGGTCTACCCTGCTCTCTAATGCTTTATTAGGTGGAGTTAATATAAAGGTCTACCCTGCTCTCTAATGCTTTATTAGGTGGAGTTAATATAAAGGTCTACCCTGCTCTCTAATGTTTTATTAGGTGGAGTTAATATAAAGTTCTACCCTGCTCTCTAATGCTTTATTAGGTGGAGTTAATATAAAGTGCTACCATGCTCTCTAATGCTTTATTAGGTGGAGTTAATATAAAGTTCTACCCTGCTCTCTAATGCTTTATTAGGTGGAGTTAATATAAAGTTCTACCCTGCTCTCTAATGCTTTATTAGGTGGAGTTAATATAAAGTGCTACCATGCTCTCTAATGTTTTATTAGGTGGAGTTAATATAAAGTTCTACCCTGCTCTCTAATGCTTTATTAGGTGGAGTTAATATAAAGTTCTACCCTGCTCTCTAATGCTTTATTAGGTGGAGTTAATATAAAGTTCTACCCTGCTCTCTAATGTTTTATTAGGTGGAGTTAATATAAAGTGCTACCATGCTCTCTAATGGTTTATTACATGGAGTTTAAATAAAGGACTACCCTGCTCTCTAATGTTTTATTATGTTGAGTTAATATAAAGGTCTACCCTGCTCTCTAATGTTTTATTAGGTGGAGTTAATATAAAGTTCTACCCTGCTCTCTAATGCTTTATTAGGTGGAGTTAATATAAAGTTCTACCCTGCTCTCTAATGCTTTATTAGGTGGAGTTAATATAAAGTTCTACCCTGCTCTCTAATGTTTTATTAGGTGGAGTTAATATAAAGTTCTACCCTGCTCTCTAATGCTTTATTAGGTGGAGTTAATATAAAGTTCTACCCTGCTCTCTAATGCTTTATTAGGTGGAGTTAATATAAAGTTCTACCATGCTCTCTAATGGTTTATTACATGGAGTTTAAATAAAGGACTACCCTGCTCTCTAATGTTTTATTATGTGGAGTTAATATAAAGGTCTACCCTGCTCTCTAATGTTTTATTATGTGGAGTTAATATAAAGGTCTACCCTGCTCTCTGTTTTATTATGTGGAGTTAATATAAAGTTTACCCTGCTCTTTAATGTTTTATTGGGTGGAGTTAATATAAAGTTCTACCCTGCTCTCTAATGCTTTATTAGGTGGAGTTAATATAAAGTTATACCCTGCTCTCTAATGTTTTATTACATGGAGTCAATATAAAGGTCTACCCTGCTCTCTAATGTTTTATTATGTGGAGTTAATATAAAGTTCTACCCTGCTCTCTGATGTTTTATTATGTGGAGTTAATATAAAGTGCTACCCTGCTCTCTAATGCTTTATTATGTAGAGTTAATATAAAGTTTACCCTGCTCTCTAATGCTTTATTACATGGAGTTAATATAAAGTTCAACCCTGCTCAATAATGTTTTATTATATGGAGTTAATATAAAGGTCTACCTTACTCTCTAATGCTTTATTATGTAGAGTTAATATAAAGTGTTACCATGCTCTCTAATGTTTTATTATGTGGAGTTAATATAAAGGTCTACCCTACTCTCTAATGCTTTATTATGTAGAGTTAATATAAAGGTCTACCCTGCTCTCTAATGCTTTATTACATGGAGTTAATATAAAGTTCTACCCTGCTCTCTAATGCTTTATTAGGCAGAGATAATATAAAGGTCTACCCTGCTCTCTAATGCTTTATTATGTAGAGTTAATATAAAGGTCTACCCTGCTCTCTAATGCTTTATTATGTAGAGTTAATATAAAGGTCTACCCTGCTCTCTAATGCTTTATTATGTGGAGTTAATATAAAGGTCTACCCTATTCTCCAATGCTTTATTATGTAGAGTTAATATAAAGGTCTACCCTGCTCTCTAATGCTTTATTATGTAGAGTTAATATAAAGTTCTACCCTGCTCTCTAATGTTTTATTATGTGGAGTTAATATAAAGGTCTACCCTACTCTCTAATGCTTTATTATGTGGAGTTAATATAAAGTTCTACCCTGCTCTCTAATGTTTTATTAGGTGGAGTTAATATAAAGGTCTACCCTGCTCTCTAATGCTTTATTAGGTGGAGTTAATATAAAGTTATACCCTGCTCTCTAATGCATCTCCCTTTCTTTAGCCTGTCCCCTCCACTCCTCCCTCCATCCCTCCCTCCCTCCCTGCAAGCCCTTCTTCCACCCCACCCCTCCTCTCACATCCATTCATCCTCCTCTCCTTTCCTCTGCCTGGTGTCTCTGTCTGTAGCATTCATCCTCCTCTCCTTTCCTCTGTCCGGGGTCTCTGTCTGTAGCATTCCTCCTCCTCTCCTTTCCTCTGCCCGGGGTCTCTGTCTGTAGCATTCCTCCTCCTCTCCTTTCCTCTGCCCGGGGTCTCTGTTTGTAGCATTCCTCCTCCTCTCTTTTCCTCTGCCTGGTGTCTCTGTCTGTAGCATTCCTCCTCCTCTCCTTTCCTCTGCCCGGGGTCTCTGTCTGTAGCATTCCTCGGCCTCTCCTTTCCTCTGCCCGGGGTCTCTGCCTGTAGCATTCCTCCTCCTCTCCTTTCCTCTGCCCGGGGTCTCTGCCTGTAGCATTCCTCCTCCTCTCCTTTCCTCTGCCCGGGGTCTCTGCCTGTAGCATTCCTCCTCCTCTCCTTTCCTCTGCCCGGGGTCTCTGTCTGTAGCATTCCTCCTCCTTCTACAAAACAGGGAACACTAGTCTCAGTAGTGTCTCGTGATGTGTATAAAACAGCTCAGACTGTTTCTGCTACAACTTCTTTCCTCTACGGCTTTCCTCTAGACTGCACACAGTACACACACATAGACAAACTGATAAGACAGGAGTGGAGAGGAAAGGAGAGATGAGGAGAGGAGGGATAGAGGAGAGGAGAGGAGAGGAGGAGAGGAGAGGAGGGATAGAGGACACAAAAAGGAGAAGAGGAGGAGGTTAAGGTTAGAGTCAGTATTAACTGGTAACATCTCAATGGACCTGCAAAACTCTGACTGTGTCTTAAATCACCCTTTCAGTGCTCACCCTGACTGATTTACCCACACACATATTCACATAGGCACCCACTCATGCATGCATACACACACACTCACACACAGGCACACGCACATACAGCCTTGACTCTTGAGTCTCATTGATTGAATATTACCTATAGTCAGGGTTAAATGTAATCCGTTACATGTAAGCGATTACCAAAAAATGTTAACTGTAATCCGTTACATTACCAGCTAAAGTATTGTAATCGATTTACAGATATCTTTGAAAAACTACATGATTACTTCGAGGATTGCTTTTAAATTCAGAAAGGATGTTTGCGAAAATAAATATTTGACACTTCTCTGTTTTCATAATGACATTCAAATTAGCATTGAAAAAAGGAGCACATTTAAGTTTGTTCCATCTGAGCGAGTCTGACAACAAGTCAGAGACCACTATGATGACACACCAAATGTGTTTGATGGATCGCGGGAAAAGAGCAGGAATAGGCTTTTGTACACTACAGTCCAAGCTATGTCTAGCAATGGTGTGACTGCTGTCAGCACCCAAAGACTATCCAACTTGAATAAACGCTTGGAGGTAAGGATGACACCGATGGTGTAGTCTACGGCGATACGGATATCCCTTATTATTGATATCTACATAGCACATCGATGTGAATCACACTGCTTCTCTCTCATTTAGCTATTTGCGCCTTACGGATTGTGGTTGTTGTGGACGGCTGTTCACAAATCTAAATGTGTATTTGAACCCAATAATGGTTGAATTCAAGAAGTTTAAGCTGCCTATCTTTCATTGTTTTTGAAACCAGTGGACAGCCAGTGACAAATGCAGTAGATGTCATTCAATTGGTAACATACATTTTTGTCTTCTTCTAATGCCTCTTATGGGGAAAGTAATCTAAAAGTAATGGAATGTAATCAGATTACGTTACTGAGTTTGGGTAATCCAAAAGTTACGTTACTGATTACAATTTTGGACAGATAACTATTAACTGTAACGGATTACATTTAGAAATTAACCTATCCAACCCTGCCTATAGTACATTACCGGTGGTAGAGGAGCCATCCGGTGTCTGTGTTGTGATTGGACCAGAGAGATCTCGTGGGTGTGGCTCTAACTAAGATGACAGCAGGGAGTGATGAGGACGGTGAGGACGGATAGGAGGAAGAACGAGGGAGAGTAATCAGATCCAGGTGTTTTGGTGCGTTTAATTACTCACCTGCGAGACTTACGAGATGAGCAGACTACATACACACACACACGAGACACACATACACACACACACACACGAGACACTCAGGTGGGACTAATTACTAAAACTCCAGAATGTTACAGCACGGCTGGCAAACACACACATACACACACAGCCCGACTCCAATATCCCAATTCATCACACCGCCGCTCCTCAAGTCCCACCAGCAGAGAGAAAGCGATTGAGGGAGAGAGAGGAGAGAGAGAGAAGGAGATATTAGAGGTAGAGAGAATAGAGAGCTGGTCCCTAGAGACTGTGTTGCTGCAGGCAATGCTACAGGTAACACGCCTGTTACTGTACAGATGGTAGGAGAGAGAGAGAGAGAGGGGGAGAGAGAGAGAGATGGAGGAAGGGAGAGATAGAATGCTCACCACAGTTTCCCTCTTTCACCTCTGTGTGGGAGACTTGGAGAGGGGGAGTAAAGGGGAGGAGGAAGGAGAGAAGTGTTTCTCAACCTTTTTAAACCAGGAATCAGCAAGCTTCCTCTTTGGAGGAAGTGACTAGTGACTATATAGTGTGGGGGTCTGATTGCCCATTCCAATCACACAGACACACTCCTTCCCTCCACCTCTGTCAGTGACGCCACATTTACTCCCCTCTTCATGCTGGCTGCATTTCTCCGTCTCTCCCTCCATCTGTAGTATGTGTGAGTTTCATTAGCAGTGGTAGCATGAGCGATGGCTTAGTGGGGCTTTTCTCTGGCAAGGTGGGACTCGGCTTAGCACACCATCATTACCTACCTATCTCACTCATGCACGCGCACACACACACACACTCACGCATGTGCGCACACACACGCGTGACAGTCGTCCCTGAGGACAGGGCGCTCAAACACTGTAGAGGAGAGAGTGTAGAACCATTCAGGATGGGAATGTTCTTATCATTCACGCTGCGTACATGATGTGTGTGATGTATGTGTGTGTTTGTTCGTGTGTTTGTACAAGACTTTGAACTTGAAATATGCAAAAATGTCTTGAGCCCAAACGACCAACCAACTCATGTCATGGCATGTCTCTGTCTGTCTGTCTGTCTGTCTGTCTGTCTGTCTGTCTGTCTGTCTGTCTGTCTGTCTGTCTGTCTGTCTGTCTGTCTACCCAACTGTGTATATCTCCTGTTCAGCTCGTGCGTCACATACAAGATAGCAGGGATGAGTCAGTCACTTCGCTGTTTTATGACAAGCTGAAATACTTGTTACCTTGAACCTTGAGGTGCTGTGTCAACGCTTCTACACTTGTGTGTATGTGCTGTGTAGGTGCTGCACCTATGAGTATGAAAATGGGAGAGCGAAAGAGAGAGAGAGAGAGATGGTGAGGAGTAGGGTTGCAAAATTCTAGTATCTTTGCCAGCATTCCCAAGATTTCCAGAAATTCCTGGAACAGGCAGGAAATCCAGAATCCTCCAACCAGGATTACTGGCGATTTGGGGAAAGTTACCCGAATTTTGAAACCCCAGTGAGGAGAAAAAGTAGGGTGACGACAGACTGACTATGTCTCAGAGTAAATTCTCTCTGTGCTGGCCACTGGCTGCTTTGGACATTAGATTAGATAGTGTTATTGAGACGCACTGCTGTTTATGACCTACCTCACCCTGATACAGCAGCCCTCCCCTCTCCTGTCCTCTCCATCTATGTGACAGTAGTATGTGAGCGTGTGTGACAGGATGGCAGTGATGAACTGTAGCCTTTACCCCCAGTATTCTGCTCCACTGGTTCCCACTCTATTTAGACTGAGGAGGGTCCCTGTGCTCCGTCCAGAGATGCGGCACATCACTCACCTGTTGAGGCTGGCCTGCTGGCTTCTCTCAGTCACACGTCTGACAGAGAGGCTTCTGTTTTCTGGCTGTGTGATGAAGGAAAAAGACATGGGTGAACTGGTCCAATTTACATTGTAACAGATTAACAAGGCACAAGGGAGCAACACACTTATACAAGAGAACCTGTTTTTTGTCTCTGTTTCCCTTTCAAACATGAGAAGAATCATTCTCTGTAGAGAATACACAGCTTTGATATCTACAGCCCCATATCTAGAAATAGACTGGGTGAATGAGAAGTGAGGTGTGTGTGTGTGTTTGTGTGTGTGTGTGTGTGTGTGTGTGCGCGCGTGTGTTTGTGTGTGCGTCTTTTGGGTGAATGAGATATGAGGCAGGCTATTTATGTCTTCAGAATAGTGATGGTACTATAGTTAGTTTGTTGACACTGACACAACGTGAATGTGCCGTTTGCAGCGTTGCTGCTACCATGTCTGAAGTCCCACGTCATATATTACAGCTGACAATCAGGCTTCAGTTCAGCGGGCTAACACAGTCTGAAGACACACAAACCACACGGGTTTGATTCCTGGTGGGTCATTTAAGGTGCCAATTAACCGTCCCAGACAGTCTCCTCCCTCTCTCCTCTCCTCCTTTCTCCTCCTTTCTCCTCCTTTCTCCCTGGGCTGTGTGGTGTCTGCTTTTCTCTGTGCTTTCATTAACCCGCCCAGTCCTGAACTTTACTTCTCTCTCTCTGATCATCCGATCTTTCATCTCTCTTTCTTTCTTATCTTGCCTGATCTGTCGCCCTTCCTTCCTTTTCTCTCCAGTCTCTCGCACTTTGCTCCCTCTCTCCTCGAACGACCTTTAACCTCCTGTCTCAGCATTCCTTCTCTCCTCTCTTTCTCTCCTTTTCTTTTCATCTCTGTGCTCGGTACAGCAGTGTAGCAGTCGTGTGGTATTCTGCAGTATTCAGAAGTATTTAACAGTATTCTACAGTCGTCTGGATTCTGGTGTTCTCAGGACAGGTGTTACAGCTGGTAGGTACAATAACTAAACATGTCGCTGTGAGATTGTTGGGATTAAAAGGACAAAACACACACCATGACAAGGGAGACAACACAAATCTACATAAAGAGAGACCTAAGACAACAACACAACATGGCAGCAACACATGACAACGTTGCATGGTGGCAACAACATGGTAGCAACACAACATGGCAGCAGCACAACATGGTGGCAGCACATAACATGGTACAAACATTATTGGGCACAGACAACAGCACAAAGGGGAAGAAGGTAGAGACATCAATACATCACGCAAAGCAGTAAGAGTGTCCATGATTGAGTCTTTGAATGAGTTTCCAGTTTGAGTGTTTGTTGCAGCTCGTTCCAGTCGCTAGCTGCAGCAAACTGAAAAGACGAGCGACCCAGGGATGTGTGTGCTTTGGGGACCTTTAACAGAATGTGTCTGGCAGAACGGATGTTGTATGTGGAGGATGAGGGCTGCAGTTGGTATCTCAGATAGGGGGGAGTGAGGCCTAAGATGGTTTTATAAATTAGCATCAACCAGTGGGTCTTGCGACGGGTATACAGATATGACCAGTTTACAGAGGAGTATAGAGTGCAGTGATGTGTCCTATAAGGAGCATTGGTGGGAAATCTGATGGCCGAATGGTAAAGACCACCCGAATGGTACAACAACTACCCGAGCCACTGCCTGTTCACCCCGCTATCATCCAGAAGGCGAGGTCAGTACAAGTGCATCAAAGCTGGGACCGAGAGACTGAAAAACAGCTTCTATCTCAAGGCCATCAGACTGTTAAACAGCCATCACTAACATTGAGTGGCTGCTGCCAACATATTGACTCAAATCTCTAGCCACTTTAATAATTTAAAATTGGATGTAATAAATGTATCACTAGTCACTTTAAACTATGCCACTTTATATAATGTTTACATACCCTCATCTCATATGTATATACTGTACTCTATACCATCTACTGCATCTTGCTTATACCGTTCGGCCATCTCTCATCCATATATTTATATGTACATATTCTTATTCATTCCTTTACACTTGTGTGTATAAGGTAGTTGTTGTGAAATTGTTAGATTACTTGTTAGATATTACTGCACGGTCGGAACTAGAAGCACAAGAATTTCACTACACTCGCATTAACATTTGCTAAACATGTGTATGTTACCAATAAAATTTGATTTGATTTAACCATCTAGCCGCTCGAGAGCACCCTTACCTGGCAAGCTATAAATTATGTCTCAATAATCTAGCATGGGTAGGAGAGGAGAGAGGAGAAGAATGAGAGATAGGAAGTTTATTATTCAGAGAGAGCTGAGTGGCTGAATGAGTGTAGCTGCTAATCTCACCCTAAGCGTGATGGACAGAACACAATGAGAGAGAGAGAGAAACAGAAGAGAGAGAGAGGGAAGTAGAGAAAGAGAGGGAGGTAGAGAGAGAGAGAGGTAGAGAGAAAGAGGGAAGTAGAGAAAGAGAGGGAGGTAGAGAGAGAGAGAGGGAAGTAGAGAAAGAGAGGGAGGTAGAGAGAGAGAGAGGGAGAGGTAACGAGAGAGAGGGAAGTAGAGAAAGAGAGGGAGGTAGAGAGAGAGAGGTAGAGAGAGAGAGGAAAGTAGAGAAAGAGGGAGAGGTAGAGAGAAAGAGGGAAGTAGAGAAAGAGAGGGAGGTAGAGAGAGAGAGAGGTAGAGAGGGAAGTAGAGAAAGAGAGGGAGGTAGAGAGAGGGAGAGGTAGAGAGAAAGAGGGAAGTAGAGAAAGAGAGGGAGGCAGATAGACGTTTACATTTACCTAACAGACAAGTGACAGTGCAGGGATTGGCCTTGCTGTACTCCCTCCCTCTCTGCCAGTGTGTCTGTGTAGAAGCAGATGATTTCTGGGCATTAAGCTCCTCTTGGCAGCGCCCGGTTTATGGACACACACACACACACACATAGGCAGACACACACACACGACTGTTGGCTGTGGCCCACTTACGGGCATCCAATTTACCGCTTGTTTCCTCCTCCTCTCCTCCGGCCGTCCTCTCTTCTCGTTCTTCAGAGGCACTAAGCCATGTTCATGTCCATCTCTCAGCTCAGACCAGACCAGGATCGGACAGCTGATTCCTACAGTCGAACAGAACAGTGTTTCTCAACCTTTCTATACCAGGGACCTGTATGGATCTTCCTACTTCATGGTTTACATTTAAAACAGAACTGTCCAAATGAGCTAACCATCTAAGGGATTGGTCTACAACATCCCAGGGTTGTTGAGAAACATCGCAGTATTCCAGGTTGTTGTTGTTATGTTTCTTAATTGTGTGATATGTTAACGTTGAGCCACTGTTATAGGACAACATGCTGAATGTCTTCCTCCTCTCTCTTTGAAATCTGTCTTTCTCCCTCAAGGTATCTTAGCCTAGATTAGAAATATCTCTGACTTTCCCCAGAGAAATCCACCAGATGCCAAGCACATATGCACGTACGCAAGCACGCAGGCATGACTCGCGCGCACACACACACACACACACACACACACACACACACACACACACACACACACACACACACACACACACACACACACACACACACACACACACACACACACACTCATACACACATTGGGGTGGTGCAGCACTCACAGAGGGGTGGTGCAACACTTACAAACATATGGCAACATTATAAGACAGATAAACAGCTGAACAGTCTGGTACAAATGAAGAATAATCCACTAGAAATAAAGGATATCTAGCTGAGGCTACTTTCACGCCCTGAAAGAGAGAGTTAGTAGACAGAAAAGGCAGATTGAAAAGGAGGGAGGGGGGCTGGTTTGGAGCTGAGGTTGCATTAGTGTCCTTTCTCCACTCCCCCTCTCTCTCTCTCTCTCTCTCTCTCTCTCTCTCTCTCTCTCTCTCTCTCCCTCCATTTTGCAGCAGAGTGACCATAATAGCAGAAATTGGAGTGACTCATTCAGTACAGTACAACTCCAGCATGTTTTACTCTGATAAAGAGTATTGTCAGTGTGAGTGTGAGTGTGTGTGTGAGTTCTGTTCGTTGGAATGCAGAGGGTTACCAAGGTCACATCATCCACTGAACCCCCTTTCATCCCCAAAAGAGGAAAACTCGAAACCTGTAGCTGATATTGAACATGTTTTATTAGCAAATCTTCAAAAACCTAATTCTACGTCTAGCTAAGGTGTTTTGTGGTGGTAGAATCAGTTTGAAATTTGAAATGTGCAAAAACAAACTGTGCCACTAGTGTCTGCTTGCTGGCTAAACTAGTCTCAAATCTATCCATAATGAAAAGAAAGGCATGTACGCTAACGACGCCAGTTCGCACACTCACTGCTGAATACCCCCTCTAGCTAGCTAGCTAGTGCAGTGAAGTTGTAGCTAATGCACAAATTAGTTTTCATGATATCTCTTCTGCCATGATTAGTGCGACGAGTTCTACAGCACAGTTGACTGCTCTCTGCGACGTTATCGTTATCGCGTTGGCCAAATGTTACAAAGTAGCGAGGCAGAGTGCCAGCCGTCAGATACATGCTGATTTCTGAGAACAGTCCCATAACGTTGGTGCCTTATAACTTCATCAACAAAATGTCAAACTAGCTACCGTGTAGCCATTCAAACAAGCTTGCACTAGGCTGCTAGCTAGAGCATGGTTTACCGTAGTAGCCAGTGCGTCATAGCCACCGAGAGCCGAGTCATTTTCAGAATTAGGAACTGGTGTCAGGTGGATGAGCAGAATCTATATATTTTTTAGATGAGTCACACAGCCTTCAAGACAGATCGATTGAGGGACGAGCATCACGTAGACAATGGGGCTTCGCCATTATGGGCAACTATCAACTCACAGGAGACAGACGGGCACTGGATGGCACAAGGGGCATGTGGGGCATTTGTTGGAATGAGTACTGTAGAGGAAGGAAGGAGAGGGGAGGGAGGAAGAAGGGATGCCTAATCTCCCTGTCTCCTCCAAAGTCTCCTTGAGACAGGATAGTATCAATGTGTGGAAAAAGGTTGAATAAATGTACCAACCATCTCTCTCTCCCTTCCTTTCCCTCTCTCCCTCTCATCCCCATTCTCTCTCTCTCTGTCCCCAGCTCTCTGTAAGTGTGTGTGGGATGTCGTGTCAGGGCTAGAGCCCTTCCCTCTCCCATGAGCCTGTGTGCCCACACACACACACGGCGCCCCCACACACACACACGGCGCCCCCACAAACACACAGACACACGGCGCTGACGTTTTGAAGTGGACCCTCGGAATCAGACCGGAGCAGAACCGGATCAAACCAGCCTGTGGGCCGGGGGGGCGGAACCTGAGGATGTCAACAGAGGCGGAACTACAGCCAGCTGTCAGGCCCAGTGTCAGGAGAGACTCCAGGAGGAAAGGTAATAAAGGCTTAGTAATGCGTTCATAATGCCTTTATAATGCCTTCATACTGTTAAGTGTTACAGTGCTGTCATTTGATTGTTTAGCTTCAGGTGCAAAGGCAGGTGTTAAGCTGTAGCTAACAGGTGTGTCGGTACAAGTATGTGTGTTCATCTCTCTCAGCGCCAGCCAGGTGGCACTGGCCTGAACACCTGGAGAGGTCCGTACCCATGTTCCCTAACCCCCAGACCCTGCCCAACAGTCACACAATGATTCACTAAACAGCGGGCACTCTGTTACTGACACAATGGCTTGAAACTTTACCCACACACACACACACGCACACACACACACACACACACACACACACACACACACACACACACACACACACACACACACACACACACACACACACACACACACACACACACACGTGAGGGTGATGAAATACAAATGCAATTATATTTGTTCCAACTGTATTCCACCCAGAGTCGATCAGTCTGCTGTGGACCCTGTAGAAAGCCTGTTAGTGGATCAGTACTCTCCCCAGGAGGATGTGGAAACCTGTTGGGTTTCCCTATTGTCTTTGTGCGTGTGTTCTCCCATAGGCATGCCCTGCTTTGAAAGCTCCATGAATTTTGAGCTTTCAGACCCAGTCTGCTGCTCCACATAGAAGACTTACCCAGAAACCCATTATACACACTTATAGGTGCTACGTATAAAATGTCTCAACCATGTGGAAGCTAGGTGAATTGCAACAGTACTTAGGCTGAATATAAACAACTCTCCCTCCTCTCCTGCCTCCCATTTCTTCAAAGCACAGCAGAGACTTTGTGGCTGTGGAACCTAGTGGAAACTACTCTTGCTTGAGACTCCACCAGCTTCAAACAGCTGAAAATACGTTTTGTTAGTGAAAGATATTTCACATCGATTTACAGTACATTCGGAAGGTATTCACACCCCTTGAGTTTTTCCATTTTTTTTTCCATTACAGTCTTATCCTAAAATGTTCCCTAGTCAATCTACACACAATACCCCATAATGGAAAAGGTTTTTAGAAAAAACGAAATACCTTATTTACATAAAAGTATTCAGAACCTTTGCTATGAGAGTCGAAATTGAGCTCAGGTGCATCCTGTTTTCATTGATCATCCTTGAGATGTTTCTACAACTTGATTTGAGTCCACCTGTGGTAAATTCAATTGATTGGACATGATTTGGAAAGGCACACACCTGTCTATATAAGGTCCCACAGTTGACAGTGCATGTCAGAGCAGAAACCAAGCCATGAGGTCGACGAAATTATCCGTAGAGCTCCGAGACAGGTTGTGTTCAAGCATAGATCTGGGAAAGGGTACCAAAACAGCATTGAAGGTAATCACCAAGATTCTTCCTAGAGCTGGACTCCCGGCCAAACTGAACAATCGGGGGAGAAGGGCCTTGGTAAGGGAGGTAACCAAGAACTCGATGGTCACTCTGACAGAGCTCCAGAGTTCCTCTATGGAGATGGGAGAACCTTCCAGAAGGACTACCATCTCTGCAGCACACCACCAATCAGGCCTTTATGGTAGTGTGGCCAGACGGAAGCCACTCTTCAGTAAAAGGCACATGACCGCCCGGTTGGAGTTTGCTAAAAGGCACCTAAAGGACTTTCAGACCATGAGAAACAAGATTCTTTGGTCTGATGAAACCAAGATTGAACTCTTCGGTCTGAATGTCAAGCGTTACGTCTGGAGGAAACCTGGCACCATCCCTACGGTGAAGCATGGTGGCAGCATCATGCTGTGAGGATGTTTTTCAGCGGCAGGGACTGGGAGACTAGTCAGGATCAAGGGAAAGATGTACAGTGCAAAATACAGAGAGATTCTTGATGAAAACCTGCTCCAGAGCGCTCAGTACCCCAGACTGGGGTGAAGGTTCACCTTCCAGCAGGACAACGACCCTAAACACACAGCCAAGACTACGCAGAAGTAGCTTCGGAACAAGTCTCTGAATGTCCTTGAGTGGCCCAGACAGAGCCCGGACTTGAAGCCATCGAACATCTCTGGAGAGACATCGCTTGAGAGGATCTGCAGGGAAGAATGGGAGAAACTCCCCAAATACAGGTTTGTCAAGCTTGTAGTGTCATACCCAAGAAGACTCAAGGCTGTAATCACTGCCAAAGGTGCTTCAACAAAGTACTGACTAAAGGGTCTGAATATTTGATATTTCAGTTGTTGTTTTTTATTTGCAAAAATTGATAAAAAGCTGTTTTTGCTTTGTCATTATCATTATCTATTGTATGTAGATTGATGAGGGAAAAAACTATTTAATCAATTTTAGAATAACGTAAGCAACATAAGAAAATGTGTAAAAAGTCAAGAGGTCTTTCCCGAATGCACTGTAGATTGTACAATGATTCTTTACACTATGAATTGCTTGTTTGGTAACATAAACTGAAATTAGGCAAATGTTATAGAATTTTAGCAACCAGGTAATGGCAGGGCAATTTCTACTTGTGCGATGATTACCATGCCTCTGAGTGAAGCTTTGACAACAAGAGCCAGAAGGCTGAACAATCTTTATGCAATTTTGTGTGGGCCCAAAACGTTTTAGTTGTTGTTGTTGAAACAACGAAACATTGTGAAACTATCATTGCGCTATTACTGCAGATATCAGGACATTTTTCTGAAATAACAAAGAAAAAATATGACATATAGCTCCTTTAACCTGCACACCTCTCCTCTATCCTCCACCTGTATCATCAGCTCTCTCTCCCCCTCCATCCCCTTATTCCCCCTCTGGGCTGGGAGTTAGCATGCTTTTACAATCGCATGCTGTCCCTGCTACATAGAGTGATACAACTGTTACGGTGAATGCACACACCAAGGAACGCACGTACACACGTACACACGTACACGTACACACACACACACACGTACACACGTACACACATGTACACACACGTACACACACGTACACACACACACACACACGTACACACGTACACACGTACACACACGTACACACACACGTACACACACACGTACACACACACACACACACACACACACACACACACACACACACACACACACACACACACACACACACGTACACACACACACACACACACACACACACACACACATATACACACACACACACACACACACACACACACACACTCCAGGTGATAATAAAACAGTGACAGTGGGACGGCCGAGGAGGCTGCTTCCTCATATCAATGAAATGCTTCTCTCTGTCTTCTTCTCCAAGCTCTCATCTGAGGAGTGATACTGAATTATTATCGCTAATGTTTAGACCTCTAAATGACCTCTGTGTCTAAGAGGAGAGAGAGAAGAGAAAGACAGAGCGAGAGAGAGCAAGCGGGAGAAAAGCGCCATACATTTAATTAAAATGTTTTTTGTGATGTGGGTGTATTCCGGTGTTAGTGTGTTGTCTATGTGACCAACCGATTCTTAAATCCGTCTCTGCTGCGCACCAAAAGACTAGGTTAGACCAATGAACTAAAGTATTTGTGTGTGTGTGTGTGAGTGTGTGTGTGTGCGTGTGTGTGCGTGTGCGTGCATGCGTGCCACGGTCTCCTCCAGACTTTTCATGTGGTTGTTCGACCGCACCAGTTACTAGTCTCCATAGCAACAGTTTCTCCGCAAGTAATTTGCACATGGAAACATCCCATATGTCACACTCATACTCTCTCGTACACACACTCTCTCACAGACACACACAGATGGCTACATTGCAGGGACAAGCTCACCATCTCTCCGTTTCTCTTTCATGTGTTTTTTCTCCATCTCTCCTTCTTTCTCTCCGTCCCTCCATCTCACGACCCTGCTGGGAGAATGAAGGGAGTAGATTCATTAAGACCTCCCCTATTGACAGACAAGATGAGATGAAGAGAGTAGATTCATGAAGACCTCCCCTACTGACAGACAAGATGAGAGGGAGGAGTAGATTCATGAAGACCTCCCCTACTGACAGACAAGATGAGAGGGAGTAGATTCATGAAGACCTCCCCTACTGACAGACAAGATGAGATGAAGGGAGTAGATTCATGAAGACCTCCCTACTGACAGATAAGATGAGATGAAGGGAGTAGATTCATGAAGACCTCCCCTACTGTCAGAAAAGATGAGAGGGAGGAGTAGATTTAGGAGGAGTAGATTCATGAAGACCTCCCCTACTGACAGACAAGATGAGATGAAGGGAGTAGATTCATGAAGACCTCCCCTACTGACAGACAAGATGAGATGAAGGGAGTAGATTAATGAAGACCTCCCCTACTGACAGATAAGATGAGATGAAGGGAGTAGATTCATGAAGACCTCCCCTACTGACAGACAAGATGAGATGAAGGGAGTAGATTCATGAAGACCTCCCCTACTGACAGATAAGATGAGATGAAGGGAGTAGATTCATGAAGACCTCCCCTACTGACAGAAAAGATGAGAGGGAGGAGTAGATTTAGGAGGAGTAGATTCATGAAGACCTCCCCTACTGACAGACAAGATGAGAGGGAGGAGTAGATTCATTAAGACCTCCCCTATTGACAGACAAGATGAGATGAAGGGAGTAGATTCATGAAGACCTCCCCTACTGACAGACAAGATGAGATGAAGGGAGTAGATTCATGAAGACCTCCCCTACTGACAGATAAGATGAGAGGGAGGAGTAGATTTAGGAGGAGTAGATTCATGAAGACCTCCCCTACTGACAGACAAGATGAGAGGGAGGAGTAGATTTAGGAGGAGTAGATTCATGAAGACCTCCCCTACTGACAGACAAGATGAGAGGGAGGAGTAGATTCATTAAGACCTCCCCTATTGACAGACAAGATGAGAGGGAGGAGTAGATTCATTAAGACCTCCCCTACTGACAGATAAGATGAGATGAAGGGAGTAGATTCATTAAGACCTCCCCTACTGACAGATAAGATGATATGAAGGGAGTAGATTCATGAAGACCTCCCCTACTGACAGACAAGATGAGATGAAGGGAGTAGATTCATGAAGACCTCCCCTACTGACAGATACGATGAGATGAAGGGAGTAGATTCATGAAGACCTCCCCTACTGACAGATACGATGAGATGAAGGGAGTAGATTCATGAAGACCTCCCCTACTGACAGATAAGATGAGATGAAGGGAGTAGATTCATGAAGACCTCCCCTACTGACAGATAAGATGAGATGAAGGGAGTAGATCACGAAGACCTCCCCTACTGACAGATAAGATGAGAGGGAGGAGTAGATTCATGAAGACCTCCCCTACTGACAGATAAAATGAGATGAAGGGAGTAGATTCATGAAGACCTCCCCTACTGACAGACAAGATGAGAGGGAGGAGTAGATTCATGAAGACCTCCCCTACTGACAGAAGATGAGATGAAGGGAGTAGATTCATGAAGACCTCCCCTACTGACAGACAAGATGAGATGAAGGGAGTAGATTCATGAAGACCTCCCCTACTGACAGATAAGATGAGAGGGAGGAGTAGATTTAGGAGGAGTAGATTCATGAAGACCTCCCCTACTGACAGACAAGATGAGAGGGAGGAGTAGATTTAGGAGGAGTAGATTCATGAAGACCTCCCCTCCTGACAGACAAGATGAGAGGGAGGAGTAGATTCATTAAGACCTCCCCTATTGACAGACAAGATGAGATGAAGGGAGTAGATTCATTAAGACCTCCCCTACTGACAGATAAGATGAGATGAAGGGAGTAGATTCATGAAGACCTCCCCTACTGATAGACAAGATGATATGAAGGGAGTAGATTCATGAAGACCTCCCCTACTGACAGACACGATGAGATGAAGGGAGTAGATTCATGAAGACCTCCCCTACTGACAGATAAGATGAGATGAAGGGAGTAGATTCATGAAGACCTTCCCTACTGACAGATACGATGAGATGAAGGGATTAGATTCATGAAGACCTCCCCTACTGACAGATAAGATGAGATGAAGGGAGTAGATTCATGAAGACCTCCCCTACTGACAGATAAGATGAGAGGGAGGAGTAGATTCATGAAGACCTCCCCTACTGACAGACAAGATGAGATGAAGGGAGTAGATTCATGAAGACCTCCCCTACTGACAGATAAGATGAGAGGAAGGGAGTAGATTCATTAAGACCTCCCCTACTGACAGATAAGATGAGATGAAGGGAGTAGATTCATGAAGACCTCCCCTACTGACAGACAAGATGAGATGAAGGGAGTAGATTCATGAAGACCTCCCCTACTGACAGACAAGATGAGATGAAGGGAGTAGATTCATGAAGACCTCCCCTACTGACAGATAAGATGAGATGAAGGGAGTAGATTCATGAAGAACTCCCCTACTGACAGATAAGATGAGATGAAGGGAGTAGATTCATGAAGACCTCCCCTACTGACAGACAAGATGAGATGAAGGGAGTAGATTCATGAAGACCTCCCCTACTGATAGACAAGATGATATGAAGGGAGTAGATTCATGAAGACCTCCCCTACTGACAGACAAGATGAGATGAAGGGAGTAGATTCATGAAGACCTCCCCTACTGATAGACAAGATGATATGAAGGGAGTAGATTCATGAAGACCTCCCCTACTGACAGACAAGATGAGATGAAGGGAGTAGATTCATGAAGACCTCCCCTACTGACAGATAAGATGAGATGAAGGGAGTAGATTCATGAAGACCTCCCGTACTGACAGAAAAGATGAAAGGGAGGAGTAGATTTAGGAGGAGTAGATTCATGAAGACCTCCCCTACTGACAGACAAGATGAGAGGGAGGAGTAGATTCATTAAGACCTCCCCTATTGACAGACAAGATGAGATGAAGGGAGTAGATTAATGAAGACCTCCCCTACTGACAGACAAGATGAGATGAAGGGAGTAGATTCATGAAGACCTCCCCTACTGATAGACAAGATGATATGAAGGGAGTAGATTCATGAAGACCTCCCCTACTGACAGACACGATGAGATGAAGGGAGTAGATTCATGAAGACCTCACATACTGACAGACAAGATGAGAGGGAGGAGTAGATTCATGAAGACCTCCCCTACTGACAGATAAGATGAGAGGGAGGAGTAGATTCATGAAGACCTCCCCTACTGACAGATACGATGAGAGGGAGGAGTAGATTCATGAAGACCTCCCCTACTGACAGATACGATGAGATGAAGGGAGTAGATTCATGAAGACCTCCCCTACTGACAGACAAGATGAGATGAAGGGAGTAGATTCATGAAGACCTCCCCTACTGACAGATAAGATGAGATGAAGGGAGTAGATCACGAAGACCTCCCCTACTGACAGATAAGATGAGAGGGAGGAGTAGATTCATGAAGACCTCCCCTACTGACAGATAAAATGAGATGAAGGGAGTAGATTCATGAAGACCTCCCCTACTGACAGACAAGATGAGAGGGAGGAGTAGATTCATGAAGACCTCCCCTACTGACAGAAGATGAGATGAAGGGAGTAGATTCATGAAGACCTCCCCTACTGACAGACAAGATGAGATGAAGGGAGTAGATTCATGAAGACCTCCCCTACTGACAGATAAGATGAGAGGGAGGAGTAGATTCATGAAGACCTCTGTTACTGACAGATAAGATGAGATGAAGGGAGTAGATTCATGAAGACCTCCCCTACTGACAGATAAGATGAGATGAAGGGAGTAGATTCATGAAGACCTCCCATACTGACAGACAAGATGAGATGAAGGGAGTAGATTCATGAAGACCTCCCCTACTGACAGATAAGATGAGATGAAGGGAGTAGATTCATGAAGACCTCCCATACTGACAGACAAGATGAGAGGGAGGAGTAGATTCATGAAGACCTCCCCTACTGACAGATAAGATGAGATGAAGGGAGTAGATTCATGAAGACCTCCCTTACTGACAGACAAGATGAGAGGGAGGAGTAACTTCAAGTGTTTCTATACTGTTTAGAACAGTATAAAAGCTCATTTGGTACCTGTGTAGCTGGATAGTTTGAGAACGAGAGAAAGAGACTCAATATTGACAGGGTCAGTCAGACAGATAGACAATTGAAACAGCAGGTTCGGTCTCCCTCTCTATTCTTAGACTGAACTCCCCTTCTGGCCTGAGAAAGTTTTTGCTTCACAAGGTGACCTTGTCATAGTGGTGGCAATGGTGTATTTTTGGTGGTGGATGGTGGATAATGTGGACGGTTCTGTCCCTGAGGTTTTACCACTCTAATTTGTTCCTTGTTTTCTGTCAGAGTGGATGGCTGCAGGCTACACACACACACACACACGCGCACACACACACACACCTCAGGTCCCAAGTGCTCGCCCCTGTCATCCGGGTCAAAGAGGTGATGAAGAGCTGTGAGGGAGAGAGGAAGAGAGGTGGGGAGGAGAGAAAGTGGAGGAGGAGAGGACACCTCTCACAGTAACCACAGCCCCCTAGTGGCAGATCTTAGCCCTCTACAGATATGAATATGTATGAACACATACAGAACAATGACCCTGCATGGCCTTGGTCAGCATGGTAATATAATCATTCAACATAGAGTCTTCAGGAAAATCAGAGTTCAGTTAGCTTGATGATAAAATCAACCATAAATGAGTTTCTACACACAATCCCAAGAAACACCACTTTAGTGTTGGATGTGGTTGTTATCCAGTCCCCAGTAAACGTGCTATAGCACTGGGGATCATCCATAAGAGAGTAGCTTCACTCTAGGAACAGCTACAGTAGTGTGACTGACTGGGTTTTAACAACACTGTCAGCCCGCTGAGACACTGTAAAGCCCAGGCAAGGTCATTTTTCCTGCTCATATTACACATCTTTGTTGGATTGTGTTGAATTGGGTTGTTCCTTTCATGTCTGCAATCATTCTCTCTCACTTCCCCACTCATCTCTCTCTCTCTATCTCCCTACCTTTCTCTCCCTCATCCCTCTCTCTCTCTCTCTCTCTCTCGCTCTCTCTCTCTCTCTGTTAGTGTGACAGATGCAATGGAGGATTATTTCATTAGATGTGTTAGAGGCACAGCAGGTCACAGCCGCAGCGGACATTTAATTACATCACACACACACACACACACACACACACACACACACACACACACACACACACACACACACACACACACACACACACACACACATACACATACACATACACATACACACACACACACAGAGATGAATTCAGCTGTGACAGGAAAGACTGTGATGGAGCATGATACTAATATAAACCACTCAGCAGGCAAGCTAACCCCGGAGCTATCTATACAAATCTACCTCCTACCTCTCTCTACCTCTCCCTATACCTCTTTCATCCCGCTTACTCTCACTCTCTATCTACCTCTCTTGGCTTTCATGTCGCTCACATGCTGGGATGACTCTCTGAAGGGAGGGGGGGTTGTCACAAGAATGTGTGTGCATGAGTGTACTTACTTGTGTGTGTGTGTCTGTGAGCTTGTGTGAGCCATGTGTGCATGTCTATATGGTCTATTGGTCTGTAACTATCAGCCAGTCATAATGGCCAAAAAAAGATGAATGAAATACTGCTATGGGCATCAGGTACAGTAGTTTAGAGGTTGATGGCGCGATAGAGATGGCAGCTTCGCTTCAAGTCCTTAGGAAACTGCAGTATTTCGTTTTTTTAATGTATTATTTCTTACGTTGTTAGCCCAGAAAACTTTGAAGTGTTATTGCATACAGCCGGGAAGAACTATTTGATATCAGAGAGACATTAACTTACTAGCACAACCAGCACTACGACCAGGAATACGACTTTCCCAATGCAGATCCTTTGTCTGCACCTCCCAGGGAATTTGAACTGACTCCAGAGGCCAACCCAAAACAACAACGTCAGAGGAGAGTGTGCCGGAGTGGTCTTCTAGTGAGGCTTCGGATGCTCGCACACCACCCACCGCTTCAGAGTATATTACTCGCTAATGTCCAGTTCCTAGTTAACAAAGTCGACGAAATTAGTGCAAGAGTTGCTTTCCAAAGAGATTTCCAGGATTGTAACATACTTTGTTTCATGGAGACATGGCTAGCTGGGGACATGCTGTCTGAGTCAGTACAGTCAATGGGATTTTCAGTGCATCGCACCAACAGGAACAAACATGTCTCTGGTGAGAAGAAGGGCGGGGGTGTATGTTTCATGATTAACAACTCATGTTGTAATTATAACAACATACAAGAACTCAAGTCATTTTGTTCACCTGACCTAGAATTCCTTACAATCAAATGCTGACCTTATTATCTCCCAAGAGAACTCTCCTCGGTTATCGTCACAGCCGTGTATATCCCCCCGCAAGCGGTGACCAAGACGGCCATCAAGGAACTTCACTGGACTTTATGCAAACTGGAAACCATATATCCTGAGGCTGCATTTATTGTAGCTGGGGATTTTAACAAAGCTAATCTGAGAACAAGTCTACCTAAATTCTATCAGCATATCGATTGCAGTACATGGGCAAGTAACACACTCGACCACCGCTACTCTAACTTCCACGATGCATACAAGGCCCTCCCCGGCCCTCCTTTTGGCAAATCTGACCATGACTCCATCTTGTTGCTCCCCTCCTATAGGCAGAAACTGAAACAGGAAGCGCCTATGCTTAGGTCTATCCAACGCTTGTCTGACCAATTGGATTCCACGCTTCAAGACTGCTTCGGTACCGTGGACTGGGATATGTTCCAGGTAGCCTCAGACAAAAACATTGACCTATACTCTGACTCGGTGAGCGAGTTTATGAGGAAGTGTATAGGAGATGTACCCAATGTTAAAACCTTCCCTAACCATAAACCGTGGATAGATGGCAGCATTCGTGCAAAACTGAAAGCTCGTACCACCGCATTTAATCATGACAAGACGACTGGAAAAATGGCCGAATACAGTGTAGTTATTCCCTCTGTAAGACAAAGTGAAGTCACAATTCAACGGCTCAAACACGAGACGTATGTGGCAGGGTCTACAGACAATCACGGATTACAAAAAGAATACCAGCCCCATCGCGGACATCGACGTCTTGCTCCCAGACAAATTAAACAACTTCTTTGCGCGCTTTGAGGACAATACAGTGACACCGACACGGCCCGCTACCAAAGACTGTGGGCTCTCTTTCTCCGTGGCCAACCTGAGTAAAACATTTAAACGTGTTAACCCTCGCAAGGCTGCCGGCCCAGACGGCATCCCTAGCCGCGTCCTCAGAGCATGCGCAGACCAGCTGGCTGGTGTGTTTACGGACATATTCAATCAATCCCCATCCCAGTCTGCTGTCCCCACATGCTTCAAGATGGCCACCATTGTTCCTGTTCCCAAGAAAGACAAGGTAACTGAACTAATCGCCCAGTAGCACTCCCTTCTGTCATCATGAAGTGCTTTGAGAGACTAGTCAAGGATCATATCACCTCCACCCTACCTGTCATCCTCCAATTTGCTTACCGCCCCAATAGGTCCACAGACGACGCCATCACACTGCACACTGCCCTAACCCATCTGAAAAACAGGAATACCTATGTAAGAATGCTGTTCATTGACTACAGCTCAGCATTCAACACCACAGTACCCTAAAAACTCATCATTAAGTTTGAGACCCTGGGTTTCGACCCCACCCTGTGCAACTGGGTCCTGGATTTCCTGATGGGCCGCCCCCAGGTGTTGAAGGTAGGAAACAACATCTCCACTCCGCTGATCCGCAATCCTGGGGCCCCACAAGGGTGCGTTCTCAGCCCTCTCCTGTACTCCCTGTTCACCCATGACTGCGTGGCCATGTATGCCTCCAACTCAATCATCAAGTTTAAAGATGACAGTACAGTGGTAGGCTTGATTACCAACAACAACGAGACAGCCTACAGGGAGAAGGTGAGGGCCCTCAGAGTGTGGTGTCAGGAAAATAACCTCTCACTCAATGCGAGCAAAACAAAAGAGATGATCGTGGACTTCAGGAAACAGCAAAGGGAACACCCCCCTCTCCACATCGATGGGACAGCAGTGGAGAAAGTGGAAAGTTTTAAGTTCCTCTGTGTACATGTTACCGACAAACTGAAATGGTCCACGCACACAGACAGCAGACACAGACAGCCTCAGGAGGCTGAAAAAATGTGGCTTATCCCTGAAAACCCTCACTAACTTTTACAGATGCACAATTGAGAGCATCCTGTTGGGCTGTATCACCACCTGGTATGGCAACTGCACTGCCCACAACCGTAGGGCTCTCCAGAGGGTGGTGCGGTCTGCACAGCACATCACCAGGGGCAAACTACCTGCCCTCCAGGACACCTACACCACCCAATGTCACAGGAAGGCAAAAAATATAATCAAGGACAATAACCACCCGAGCCAATACTTGTTCACCCCACTTCCATCCAGAAGGCGAGGTCAGTACAGGTGCATCAAAGCTGGGACAGAGAGATAGAAGCTGTTTTTCAATCTCAAGGCCATCAGATTGTTAAACAGGCACCACTAGCTCAGAGAGGCAGCTGCCAACCTACAGACTTGATATCATTGGCCACTTTAATAAATGGAACACTAGTCACTATAATAATGCCACTTTAACAATGTTTACATATCTCACATTACTGATCTTATGTTGACAGTTGAAGTCGGAAGTTTACATATACCTTAATCCTAGTAAAAATTCCCTGTCTTAGGTCAGTTAAGATCACCACTATATTTTAAGAATGTGAAATGTCAGAATAATAGAGAGAATTATTTATTTAAGATTTTATTTATTTCATCACATTCCCAGTGGGTCAGAAGTTTACATACACTCAATTAGTATTTGGTAGCATTGCCTTTAAATTGTTTAACTTGGGTCAAACATTTCAGGTAGCCTTCCACAAGCTTCCCACAATAAGTTGGGTGAATTTTGGCCCATTCCTCCTGACAGAGTTGGTGTAACTGAGTCAGGTTTGTAGGCCTCATTGCTCGTACACGCTTTTTCAGTTCTGCCCACAAATGTTCTATAGGATTGAGGTCAGGGCTTTGTGATGGCCACTCCGATACCTTGACTTTGTTGACCGTAAGCCATTTTGCCACAACTTTGAAAGTATGGTTTGGGTCATTGTCCATTTGGAAGACCCATTTGCGACCAAGCTTTAACTTCCTGACTAAGGTCTTGAGATGTTGCTTCAATATATCCCCATAATTTTCCTTCCTTCCTCATAATAATCTATTTTGTGAAGTGCACCAGTCTCTGCTGCAGCAAAGCACCCCCGCAACATGATGCTGCCACCCCCGTGCTTCACGGTTGAGATGGTGTTCTTCGACTTGCAAACCTCCCCCTTTTTCCTCCAAACATAACGATGGTCATTATGACCAAACAGTTCTATTTTGGTTTCATTAGACCATAGGATATTTCTCCAAAAAGTACGATCTTTGTCCCCATGTGCATTTGCAAACCGTAGTCTGTCTTTTTTTATGGCGATTTTGGAGCAGTGGCTTCTTCCTTGCTGAGCGGCCTTTCAGGTTTCAGTTTTACTGTGGATATAGATACTTTTGTACCTTTTCCTCCAGCATCTTCACAAGGTCCTTTGCTATTGTTCTGGGATTGATTTGCACTTTTCTCATCAAAGTACGTTCACCTCTAGGAGACAGAATGCGTCTTCTTCCTGAACGGTATGACGGCTGCGTGGTCCCATGGTGGTTATACTTGCGTACTATTGTTTGTACAGATGAACGTGGTACATTCAGGCATTTGGAAATTGCTCCCAAAGATGAACCAGACTTGTGGAGGTCTACAATTTCTTTCTGAGGTCTTGGCTGAGTTATTTTGATTTTCCTATGATGTCAAGCAAAGATGCACTGAGTTTGAAGGTAGGCCTTGAAATACATCCACAGGTACACCTCCAATTGACTCAAATGGTGTCAATTAGCCTATCAGAAGCTTCTAAAGCCACAACTTCATTTTCTGGAATTTTCCAAGCTGTTTAAAAGGCACAGTCAATTTAGTGTATATACATTTTGGACCCACTGGAATTGTGATACAGTGAATTATAAGTGAAATAATCTGTCTGTAAACAATTGTTGGAAAAATGACTTGTGTCATGCACAAAGTAGATGTCCTAAGCGACTTGCCAAAACTATTGTTTGTTAACAAGAAATTTGTGGAGTGGTTGAAAAACGAATTATAATGACTCCAACCTAAGTGTATGTCAACTTCTGACTTCAACTGTATATACTGTACCCTTCACTATCTATTCTTTACTTTCTATTGCATCTTAGCAGCTCTGTCACTGCTCATCCATATACAGTGGGGCAAAAATGTATTTAGTCAGCCACCAATTGTGCAAGTTCTCCCACTTAAAAAGATGAGAGAGGCCTGTAATTTTCATCATAGGTACACTTCAACTTTGACAGACAAAAGATCCAGAAAAAATCCCAGAACCCCACGGGGGGACCTAGTGAATGACCTACAGAGAGCTGGGACCAAAGTAACAAAGCCTACCATCAGTAACACACTACGCCGCCAGGGACTCAAATCCTGCAGATCCAGACGTGTCCCCCTGCTTAAGCCAGTACATGTCCAGGCCCGTCTGAAGTTTGCTAGAGAGCATTTGTATGATCCAGAAGAAGATTGGGAGAATGTCATATGGTCAGATGAAACCAAAATATAACTTTCTGTTAGAAACTCAACTCGTCGTGTTTGGAGGACAAAGAATGCTGAGTTGCATCCAAAGAACACCATACCTACTGTGAAGCTTGGGGGTGGAAACATCATGCTGTTTTTCTGCAAAGGGACCAGGACGACTGATCCGTGTAAAGGAAAGAATGAATGGGGCCATGTATCGTGAGATTTTGAGTGAAAACCTCCTTTCATCAGCAAGGGCATTGAAAATGAAATGTGGTTGGGTCTTTCAGCATGACAATGATCCCAAACACACTGCCCGGGCAACGAACGAGTGGCTTCGTAAGAAGCATTTCAAGGTCCTGGAGTGGCCTAGCCAGTCTCCAGATCTCAACCCCATAGAAAATCTTTGGAGGGAGTTGAAAGTCCGTGTTGCCCAGCAACAGCCCCAAAACATCACTGCTCTAGAGGATATCTACATGGAGGAATGGGCCAAAATACCAGCAACAGTGTGTGAAAACCTTGTGAAGACTTACAGAAAACTTTTGAGACAAACTTTTGTTATTGACAAAATACTTATTTTCCACCATAATTTTTAAATAAATTCATTAAAAATCCTACAATGTGATTTTCTGGATTTTTTTTTCTAATTTTGTCTGTCATAGTTGAAGTGTACCTATGATGAAAATACAGGCCTCTCTCATCTTCTAAGTGGGAGAACTTGCACAATTGGTGGCTGACTAAATAATTTTTTGCCCCACTGTATTTTACACTTATATATTCTCATCCCATTCCTTTACTAGATTGGGTGTATTAGGTTTTGTTGTGGAATTGTTAGATATTACCTGTTAGATACTGCTCCACTGTCGGATCTAGGAGCATAAGCTTTTCGCTACACTCGCAATAATATACCGCTAACCATGTGTATGTGACCAATAACATTTGATTTTATTTTATTGGATTTAGGTTCCAGAGTTAGCCCAGCAAATGGATTTATGGCGGTTTGAATCTCAGGGCTGGAGGGTTTCTGTAATCAGTACCTACTGCCGCTGGTCTCTTCAGCAAGGCACTAAACCCTAAACCCCCCGGTACCCAGTGCTTCCTGCTTGCCTCTCGTATGTGTGTGGTGTTTCATCTCAGAGTGATGGAACTGGACTAAGGTCCTGAGAGAGCTGCGACAGATCAGGCTAAAGTCTCATCCCCTGAGGGTCTCTCTCGTTCTCTCTCACAATTCAATTCAAAAGGGCTTTATTGCCACTGGAAACATACATTGCCAAAGCAAGTGAAATAGATAACGAATAATAGGGAAATAAACAACCATACATAAACAGTAAACATTACACTGCTTTAAAATAATAGAGGCATTTTGAATGTTATATTGTGGCGATGTACAGTGTTGTAAAAATATTGAAGAGTTTAAGTACAAAATGGAAAATAAATAAACATACATGAGTTGTATTTACAATGCTATTTGCTCTGCCTCATTCAGGGTTTGCAATGCATTCAGACAGTATTCAGACCTTTTCACTTTTTCCACATTTTGTTATGTTACCAGCCTTATTTTAATTTTTTTTTTTTTTTAAATGTCCCTTATCAATCTACACACTACCCCACAATGACAAAGCAAAAACAGGTTTTTAGACATTTTGAAATGTATAAAATGTTTTAAACAGAAATGCCTTATTTACGTAAGTATTCAGACCCTTTGCTATCAGACTCGAAATTGAGCTCAGGTGCATCGTGTTTCCATTGATCATCCTTGAGATGTTTCAAAAAATTGATTGGAGTCCACCTGTGGTAAATTGAATTGATTGGACATGATTTGGAAAGGCACACACATATAAGGTCCCACAGGTGACAGTGCATGTCAGAGCAAAAACCAAGCCATGAGGTTGAAGGAATTGTCCGTAGAGCTCCGAGACAGGATTGTGTCGAGGCATAGATCTGGGGAAGGGTACCAACAAATGTCTGCAGCATTGAAGGTCCCCAAGAACATAATTGCCTCCATCATTTGCCTCCACCTTAAATGGAAGAACTTTGGAACCACTAAGATTCTTCCTAGAGTTGGCAGCTCTTCCAAACTGAGCAATCAGGGGAGAAGGGCCTTGGTCAGGGAGGTGACCAAGAACCTGATGGTCACTCGATAGAGCTCTAGAGTTCCTCTGTGGAGATGGGAGAACTTTCCAGAATAACAACCATCTCTGCAGCACACCACCAATCAGGCGTTTATGGTAGTGTGCCCAGACGGAAGCCACTCTTCAGTAGGCACATGACCACCCGGTTGGAGTTTGCCAAAAGGCACCTAAAGGACTTTCAGACCATGAGAAACAAGATTCTTTGGTCTGATGAAACCAAGATCGAACTCTTCGGTCTGAATGCCAAGCGTCACGTCTGAAGGACACCTGGCACCATCCCTACGGTGAAGCATGGTGGAAGCATCATGATGTGAGGATGTTTTTCAGCGGCAGGGACAGGGAGACTAGTCAGGATCAAGGGAAAGATGTACAGAGCAAAATACAGAGAGATTCTTGATGAAAACCTGCTCCAGAGCGCTCAGTACCCCAGACTGGGGTGAAGGTTCACCTTCCAACAGGACAACGACCCTAAACACACAGCCAAGACTACGCAGAAGTAGCTTCGGAACAAGTCTCTGAATGTCCTTGAGTGGCCCAGACAGAGCCCGGACTTGAAGCCATCGAACATCTCTGGAGAGACATCGCTTGAGAGGACCTGCAGAGAAGAATGGGAGAAACACCACAAATACAGGTTTGTCAAGCTTGTAGCGTCATATCCAAGAAGACTCGAGGCTGTAGTCGCTGCCAAAGGTGCTTCAACAAATTACTGAGTAAAGGGTCTGAATACTTATGTGATATTTCAGTTGTTGTTTTTTATTTGCAAAAATTGCTTTGTCATTATGGGGTATTGTATGTAGATTGATGAGGGAATAAAAAAAAAATCAATTTTAGAATAACGTAAGCAACATAAGAAAATGTGTAAAAAGTCAAGAGGTCTTGAATAGCGTCATACCAAAGAAGACTTGAAAGTTGCTGCCAAAGGTGCTTCAACAAAGTACTGAGTAAAGGGTCTGAAAACTTATGTGAATGTGATATTTCAGTTTTTTTTTTATACATTTAAAAGCATTTCTAAAATCCTTGCTTTGTTTTGTCGTTATGGGGTATTGTGTTTAGATTGATGAAGGAAAAAAACTTTTGAATCAATTTTAGAATAAGGCTGTAACGTAAAAAAATTTGGAAAAAGTCAAGGGGTCTGAATACTTTCCGAATGCACTGTATATCCATATTGATATTGTTCACCCGGTGGCCATTCTATTTAACGGCATCTAACTTGCGATTTTTCTTTGGCGCTGAAAAGGGAACCAGGAATTAATTTAGTTAAGAGTCACTGTTGAGAACGGTTTCTACACTGCTGGTTATCTCCTGCATTCCTTGTAAAAGCATTTGAAAGCATTGCTTTTTCACTTTCATCAATAAAACACTGGAGGCTTTTGGAATCCTGACAATGATTCAGTTTCTTTTTAAATGGTTTGGCTGGATGTCAAATCACAGTTACACACACCATAAGGAAGACCATATAGTGTTTGTTCACTGGTTGCCATTTTCTTTTGTCAACAGGTTGCAAATCTTGCTGCTGTGATGGTAACTGTGGTATTCACCTATTAAATATGGGAGTTTATCAAAATTGGACTCGTTTTAGAATTCTTTGTGGGTCTGTGTAATCTGAGGGAAATACAGTTGAAGTCGGAAGTTTACATACACTTAGGTTGGAGTCATTAAAACTTGTTTTTCAACCGCTCCAAAAATGTCTTAGGAGTCGCTTAGGACATCTACTTTGTGCATGACACAAGTAATTTTTCCAACAATTGTTTACAGACAGATTCTTTCACTTATAATTCACTGTATCACAATTCCAGTGGGTCAGAAATTTACATACACTAAGTTGACTGTGCCTTTTAAACAGCTTGGAAAATTCCAGAAAATTATGTCATGGCTTTAGAAGTTTCTGATAGGCTACTTGACACCATTTGAGTCAATTGGAGGTGTACCTGTGGATGTATTTCAAGGCCTACCTTCAAACTCAGTGCCTCTTTGCTTGACATCATGGGAAGATCAAAAGATGTCAACCAAGAACTCCACAAGTCTGGTTCATCCTTGGGAGCAATTTCCAAATGCCTCAAGGTACCATGTTCATCTGTACAAACAATAGTACGCAAGTATAAACACCATGGGACCACGCAGCCGTCATACCGCTCAGGAAAGAGACGCGTTCTGTCTCCTAGAGATGAACGTTGGTGCAAAAAGTGCAAATCAATCCCAGAACAACAACAAAGGACCTTGTGAAGATGCTGGAGGAAACAGGTACAAAAGTATCTATATCCACAGTAAAACGAGTCCTATATGGACATAACCTGAAAGGCCGCTCAGCAAGGAAGAAGCCACTGCTCCAAAACCACCATAAAAATAAGAGACTACGGTTTGCAACTGCACATGGGGACAAAGATCGTACTTTTTGGAGAAATGTCATCTGGTCTGATGAAACAAAAATAGAACTGTTTGGTCATAATGACCATCGTTATGTTTGGAGGAAAAAGGGGGAGGCTTGCAAGTCGAAGAACACCATCCCAACCGTGAAGTACGGGGGGTGGCAGCGTCATGTTGTGGGGGTGCTTTTCTGCAGGAGGGACTGGTGCACTTCACAAAATAGATGGCATGAGGAAAGAAAATTATGGGGATATATTGAAGCAACGTCTCAAGACATCAGTCAGGAAGTTAAAGTTTGGTCTCAAATGGGTCTTCCAAATGGACAATGACCCCAAGCATATTTTCAAAGTTGTGGCAAAATGGCTTAAGGACAACAAAGTCAAGGTATTGATGTGGTCATCACAAAGCCCTGACCTCAATCCTATAGAAAATTTGTGGGCAGAACTGAAAAAGCGTGTGTGAGCAAGGAGGCCTACAAACCTGACTCAGTTACACCAACTCTGTCAGGAGGAATGGGACAAAATTCACCCAACTTATTGTGGGAAGCTTGTGGAAGGCTTCCCGAAATGTTTGACCCAAGTTAAACAATTTAAAGGCAATGCTACCAAATACTATTTGAGTGTATGTAAACTTCTGACCCAGAAGCTGAAATAAATCATTATTGCCAATAAATGTGGGAATTAAAGCTGAAATAAATCATTCTCTCTTCTATTATTCTGACATTTCACATTCTTAAAATAAAGTGGTGATCCTAACTGGCCTAAAAAAGGGAATTCTTACTAGGATTACATGTCAGGAATTGTGAAAAACTGAGTTTAAATGTACTTGGCTAAGGTGTATGTAAACTTCTGACTTCAACTGCATGTGTCTCTAATATGGTCATACATTTGGCAGGAGGTTAGGAAGTGCAACTCAGTTTCCACCTCATTCTGTGGGCAGTGTGCTCTCAAGAGCCAGTTGTGCCTTCTGCGGCATCTCTCAATAGCAAGGCTATTATAGTCAAAGCTTTTCTCAAGCTTTTCTCTTCTTTGGGAATTTTCTTAATTATCTTCCTCCCTCCCTCCCACTCTGTTGTCTGTGAGGAGTACTTTACTAACCACAGGAGATAACATAGAGAGAGGAGCAAGGACAACACACACAAACACACTAGTACACACACTCAATACACACTACACACATAGATAATAGAGAGTGTGAGAAGAGAGGGGAAACAGAAAGAGAGAGGACATGTCACACCATCATTCAGAGAGGGAATGGGTAGGGGTGGATAGAGGTAGAGATGGGATGGATAGAGAGATAGAATAGGGAGGGATGGATAGAGATAGAGATGGATAGAGAGATAGAATGGGGAGAGATGAATAGAGAGATAGAATAGGGAAGGATGGATAGAGATAGAATAGAGAGGGATGATAGCGATATAATAGAGAGGGATGATAGAGATAGAATAGAGAGGGATGGATAGAGATAGAATAGAGAAGGATGGATAGAGATAGAATAGAGAGGGATGGATAGAGATAGAATAGAGAGGGATGGATAGAGATAGAATAGAGAGGGATGGATAGAGATAGAATAGAGAAGGATGGATAGAGATAGAATATAGAAGGATGGATAGAGATAGAGAGATAGAATAGGGAGGGATGGGGTGGTCATAGTCATGTGTGTTTATTGTACTGTACTGACTCTGTGTTTGTGTCTCTCTGTCTCTCAGGGCAGGATCGTAGCGAGGCCGGGTTGATCAGGCGGTTTAAGGGGGATGGCGTTCGCTACAAGGCTAAACTCATCGGTCTGGACGAAGTCACGGCCGCAAGGGGAGACAAACTCTGTCAAGACTCCATGATGAAGCTCAAGGTGAGTGTGTGTGTGTGTGTTTGACCCCGAGGACAGGGAATGAGGGGCAAGGGGTCTAGGGTAATAATGGAGCATAATGAGGTGGAGATGGGGGAGAGAAGATAGGGGAGAGAGGGGAGGTGAGGATTGGGGAGAGCAGAGGAAGGATTGGGGAGAGAGGAGGGGAGAGCGGTGAGGATGGGTAGAGAGGAGGTGAGGATAGTGATTTAGGCTCCTATCTCATTTAACATGCTGGGTAATTATGTGATGGAAGGATGGTGTGAAAAAGGTGAGGGGTGAGGAGGGGTGAGGAAAGGTGAGGAGTGAGGAGAGGTGAGGAAAGGTGAGGGGTGAGGAGACGTGAGGGGTGAGGACAGGTGAGGGGTGAGGAGAGGAGAAGTGAGGGGTGAGTAGAATTGAGGGGTGAGGAGAGGTGAGGAGAGGTGAGGGGTGAGGAGAAGAGAGGGGTGAGGAGAAGTGAAGGATTAGGAGAAGAGAGGGGTGAGGAGAAGTGTGGGGTGAGGGGTGAGGAGAAGAGAGGGGTGAAGAGAAGTGAAGGATGAGGAGAGGTGAGGAGAAGAGAGGGGTGAGGAGAGGTGAGGGGTGAGGAGAAGAGAGGGGTGAGGAGAAGTGAAGGATGAGGAGAGGTGAGGAGAAGAGAGGGGTGAGGAGAAGTGAAGGGTGAGGAGAAGAGAGGGGTGAGGAGAGGTGAGGGGTGAGGAGAGGTGAGGAGAGATGAGGGGGAAGAGAAGTGAAGGATGAGGAGAAGTGAGGAGAAGTGAATGGTGAGGAGAAGAGAGGGGTGAAGAGAAGTGAAGGATGAGGAGAGGTGAGGAGAAGTGAAGGGTGAGGAGAAGAGAGGGGTGAGGAGAAGTGAAGGGTGAGGAGAAGAGAGGGGTGAGGGGAGGTGAGGGGTGTGGAGAGTTGAGGAGAGATGAGGGGGGAATAGAAGTGAAGGATGAGGAGAAGTGAGGAGAAGTGAGGGGTGAGGAGAAGTGAGGGGTGAGGAGAAGTGAGAGGTGAGGAGAGGTGAGGAGAGGTGAGGGGTGAGGAGAGAAGAGGTGAGGGTGAGGAGAAGTGAAGGGTGAGGTGAAGTGAGGGGTGAGGAGAGGTGAGGAGAAGTGAAGGGTGAGGTGAAGTGAGGGGTGAGGAGAGGTGAGGAGTGGTGAGGGGTGAGGAGAGAAGAGGTGAGGGTGAGAAGTGAAGGGTGAGGTGAAGTGAGGGGTGAGGAGAGGTGAGGAGTGGTGAGGGGTGAGGAGAGGTGAGGGGTGAGGAGAGAAGAGGTGAGGGTGAGGAGCAGAGGCAAACGGTGCATTGATCAACTTGTTTCCCAATTTGCTCATCCAGACAGGCAATACACACCAGGGTTTCCGGACATTTGACCAGCAACATTTTAATTTACCGGACATTTGACCAGCAACATTTTAATTTACCGGACATTTGACCGGCAACATTTTAATTTACCGGACATTTGAGAAGTTTACCGGAGCCTTTTGCATTGGATGCGTAACCTGATTAGGGCGTCCACCCACGGTGCTCAGAATGACACAAATCACATTGAAACTATGGTAATTCATTTTAACAGAACATGCAAGTCGAGGATGCAACGGTGTGTGGTCCTTCTTACCAAAATCTGATGTGCACTTTGAACATGTTAGAATAACTGTCCACATGTACTTTTCCTCAGCCAACAAGACGAGTAACGAACAGCAAAATAACTAGCATATGTCAAGGCTTTGGTCAGCTTGTCGACAAAGAAATAGCCTATTCCAAACAGACTCTGAGCCAGTTGGGACGATAGATCCCAGATTCATTCATCCGGTAGTCCTAGGCTGGATAAAGCAGATTTTGAGCGGGTCTTTTCCCTGTTGTATAGAACACATCACAGATGCTGCGGCAGCAACTCTTCTGCCGTCAGACAGGCTCTGTATATGTATTCTGTACACGTGTGCTAAGATACATAACGAATAGACTGTACACACGCGCTAATTTAATTCCACAAAATTATGCAAATGAACCTGTAGACCGATAAGCATGACCAGTCAAATGTATTTACATCGACTGGTATTTTGGTATTTACGTCGACTGGACTATTGGCCGGCGCTAATTTTATTGATCTGCTTTTCTATTTTTTTTAATCAGACAAAAGCCAGCTATTACCGGCTAGTGGAAACCCTGACACACACGCGCACGCGCACGCGCACACACACACACACACACACACACACACACACACGGACACACACGGACACACACTTCTGCTCTTTCCTCCTCCTTGCTGCTCTTCTCCATTTACAGTAAATAGTGTGTGTCTATATCTCTTTGTGTCTGTTCTGTAGGGCATAGCAGCAGCAGGGCGGTCTAAAGGAGATCACAAACAGAAGGTGTTTCTAACTGTCTCTTTGTGTCTGTTCTGTAGGGCATAGCAGAAGCAGGGCGGTCTAAAGGAGATCACAAACAGAAGGTGTTTCTAACTGTCTCTTTGTGTCTGTTCTGTAGGGCATAGCAGCAGCAGGGCGGTCTAAAGGAGACCACAAAAAGAAGGTGTTTCTATATCCTGTCTCTTTGTGTCTGTTCTGTAGGGTATAGCAGCAGCAGGGCGGTCTAAAGGAGATCACAAACAGAAGGTGTTTCTAACTGTCTCTTTGTGTCTGTTCTGTAGGGCATAGCAGCAGCAGGGCGGTCTAAAGGAGACCACAAACAGAAGGTGTTTCTATATCCTGTCTCTTTGTGTCTGTTCTGTAGGGCATAGCAGCAGCAGGGCGGTCTAAAGGAGACCACGAACAGAAGGTGTTTCTAACTGTCTCTTTGTGTCTGTTCTGTAGGGCATAGCAGCAGCAGGGCGGTCTAAAGGAGACCACAAACAGAAGGTGTTTCTAACTGTCTCTTTGTGTCTGTTCTGTAGGGCATAGCAGCAGCAGGGCGGTCTAAAGGAGATCACAAACAGAAGGTGTTTCTATATCCTGTCTCTTTGTGTCTGTTCTGTAGGGCATAGCAGCAGCAGGGCGGTCTAAAGGAGATCACAAACAGAAGGTGTTTCTAACTGTCTCTTTGTGTCTGTTCTGTAGGGCATAGCAGCAGCAGGGCGGTCTAAAGGAGACCACAAACAGAAGGTGTTTCTAACTGTCTCTTTGTGTCTGTTCTGTAGGGCATAGCAGCAGCAGGGCGGTCTAAAGGAGACCACAAACAGAAGGTGTTTCTAACTGTCTCTTTGTGTCTGTTCTGTAGGGCATAGCAGCAGCAGGGCGGTCTAAAGGAGATCACAAACAGAAGGTGTTTCTATATCCTGTCTCTTTGTGTCTGTTCTGTAGGGCATAGCAGCAGCAGGGCGGTCTAAAGGAGATCACAAACAGAAGGTGTTTCTATATCCTGTCTCTTTGTGTCTGTTCTGTAGGGTATAGCAGCAGCAGGGCGGTCTAAAGGAGACCACGAACAGAAGGTGTTTCTAACTGTCTCTTTGTGTCTGTTCTGTAGGGCATAGCAGCAGCAGGGCGGTCTAAAGGAGACCACAAACAGAAGGTGTTTCTAACTGTCTCTTTGTGTCTGTTCTGTAGGGCATAGCAGCAGCAGGGCGGTCTAAAGGAGATCACAAACAGAAGGTGTTTCTATATCCTGTCTCTTTGTGTCTGTTCTGTAGGGCATAGCAGCAGCAGGGCGGTCTAAAGGAGATCACAAACAGAAGGTGTTTCTAACTGTCTCTTTGTGTCTGTTCTGTAGGGCATAGCAGCAGCAGGGCGGTCTAAAGGAGATCACAAACAGAAGGTGTTTCTAACTGTCTCTTTGTGTCTGTTCTGTAGGGCATAGCAGCAGCAGGGCGGTCTAAAGGAGACCACGAACAGAAGGTGTTTCTAACTGTCTCTGTGTCTGTTCTGTAGGGCATAGCAGCAGCAGGGCGGTCTAAAGGAGACCACAAACAGAAGGTGTTTCTATATCCTGTCTCTTTGTGTCTGATCTGTAGGGCATAGCAGCAGCAGGGCGGTCTAAAGGAGATCACAAACAGAAGGTGTTTCCAACTGTCTCTTTGTGTCTGTTCTGTAGGGCATAGCAGCAGCAGGGCGGTCTAAAGGAGACCACAAACAGAAGGTGTTTCTATATCCTGTCTCTTTGTGTCTGTTCTGTAGGGCATAGCAGCAGCAGGGCGGTCTAAAGGAGACCACAAACAGAAGGTGTTTCTAACTGTCTCTTGGTGTCTGTTCTGTAGGGCATAGCAGCAGCAGGGCGGTCTAAAGGAGATCACAAACAGAAGGTGTTTCTATATCCTGTCTCTTTGTGTCTGTTCTGTAGGGCATAGCAGCAGCAGGGCGGTCTAAAGGAGACCACAAACAGAAGGTGTTTCTATATCCTGTCTCTTTGTGTCTGTTCTGTAGGGCATAGCAGCAGCAGGGCGGTCTAAAGGAGACCACAAACAGAAGGTGTTTCTAACTGTCTCTTTGTGTCTGTTCTGTAGGGCATAGCAGCAGCAGGGCGGTCTAAAGGAGATCACAAACAGGTGTTTCTATATCCTGTCTCTTTGTGTCTGTTCTGTAGGGCATAGCAGCAGCAGGGCGGTCTAAAGGAGATCACAAACAGAAGGTGTTTCTAACTGTCTCTTTGTGTCTGTTCTGTAGGGCATAGCAGCAGCAGGGCGGTCTAAAGGAGATCACAAACAGAAGGTGTTTCTAACTGTCTCTTTGTGTCTGTTCTGTAGGGCATAGCAGCAGCAGGGCGGTCTAAAGGAGATCACAAACAGAAGGTGTTTCTAACTGTCTCTTTGTATCTGTTCTGTAGGGCATAGCAGCAGCAGGGCGGTCTAAAGGAGATCACAAACAGAAGGTGTTTCTAACTGTCTCCTTTGTGTCTGTTCTGTAGGGTATAGCAGCAGCAGGGCGGTCTAAAGGAGATCACAAACAGAAGGTGTTTCTAACTGTCTCTTTGTGTCTGTTCTGTAGGGCATAGCAGCAACAGGGCGGTCTAAAGGAGATCACAAACAGAAGGTGTTTCTAACTGTCTCTTTGTGTCTGTTCTGTAGGGCATAGCAGCAGCAGGGCGGTCTAAAGGAGACCACAAACAGAAGGTGTTTCTATATCCTGTCTCTTTGTATCTGTTCTGTAGGGCATAGCAGCAGCAGGGCAGTCTAAAGGAGACCACAAACAGAAGGTGTTTCTAACTGTCTCTTTGTGTCTGTTCTGTAGGGCATAGCAGCAGCAGGGCGGTCTAAAGGAGATCACAAACAGAAGGTGTTTCTAACTGTCTCTTTGTGTCTGTTCTGTAGGGCATAGCAGCAGCAGGGCGGTCTAAAGGAGACCACAAAAAGAAGGTGTTTCTAACTGTCTCTTTGTGTCTGTTCTGTAGGGCATAGCAGCAGCAGGGCGGTCTAAAGGAGACCACAAACAGAAGGTGTTTCTATATCCTGTCTCTTTGTATCTGTTCTGTAGGGCATAGCAGCAGCAGGGCAGTCTAAAGGAGACCACAAACAGAAGGTGTTTCTAACTGTCTCTTTGTGTAACGGTTTTCTATATGAGAAGGAGAGTCGGACCAAAATGCGGCGTGTCTATTGCAATCCATGTTTAAGTAACACACTAAACACAAACACTATCAAAACAATAAACTTAACGAAAACCGAAACAGCCTATACTTGTGTAACCTAACAGAACAATGACATCAGGACACTAAGGACAATCACCCACGACAAACTCAGAATATGGCTGCCTAAATATAGTTCCCAATCAGAGACAACGATAAACACCTGCCTCTGATTGAGAACCACTTCAGACAGCCATAGACTTAGCTAGAACACCCCACTAGCTACAATCCCCATACATACACACCACATACAAAAACCCATGCCACACCCTGGCCTGACCAAATAAATAAAGATAAACACAAAATACTTTGACCAGGGTGTGACAGAACCCCCCCCCTAAGGTGCGGACTCCCGAACGCACCTCAAAACTATAGGGAGGGTCCGGGTGGGCGTCTGTCCATGGTGGCGGCTCCGGCGCGGGACGTGGCCCCCACTCAATCAATGTCTTAGTCCCTTCTCCTCGCGTCCCTGGATAGTCCACCCTCGCCGCCGACCATGGCCTAGTAGTCCTCACCCAGAACCCCACTGGACTGAGGAGCAGATCGGGACTGAGGGGCAGCTCGGGACTGAGGGGCAGCTCGGGACTGAGGGGCAGCTCGGGACTGAGGGGCAGCTCAGGAGTGAGAGGAAGCTCAGGAGTGAGAGGAAGCTCAGGAGTGAGAGGAAGCTCAGGAGTGAGAGGAATCTCAGGCAGGTTGATGAATCTACCAGATCCTGGCTGGCTGGCGGTTTCGGCAGATCCTGGTCGGCTGGCAGATCTGGAAGAGTCTGGTCGGCTGGCAGATCTGGAAGAGTCTGGTCGACTGGCAGATCTGGAAGAGTCTGGTCGACTGGCAGATCTGGAAGAGTCTGGTCGACTGGCAGATCTGGAAGAGTCTGGTCGACTGGCAGATCTGGAAGAGTCTGGTCGACTGGCAGATCTGGAAGAGTCTGGTCGACTGGCAGATCTGGAAGAGTCTGGTCGACTGGCAGATCTGGAAGAGTCTGGTCGACTGGCAGATCTAGAAGAGTCTGGTCGACTGGCAGATCTGGAAGTCTGGTCGACTGGCAGATCTGGAAGAGTCTGGTCGACTGGCAGATCTGGAAGAGTCTGGTCGACTGGCAGATCTGGAAGAGTCTGGTCGACTGGCAGATCTGGAAGAGTCTGGTTGACTGGCAGCTCTGGCTGCTCCATGCTGACTGGCTGCTCCATGATGACTGGCAGCTCTGGCTGCTCCATGCTGACTGGCTGCTCCATGCTGACTGGCAGCTCTGGCTGCTCCATGCTGACTGGCTGCTCCATGCTGACTGGCAGCTCTGGCTGCTCCATGCTGACTGGCTGCTCTGGCTGCTCCATGCTGACTGGCTGCTCCATGCTGACTGGCTGCTCCATGCTGACTGGCTGCTCCATGCTGACTGGCGGCCCTGGCTGCTCCATGCTGACTGGCGGCCCTGGCTGCTCCATACTGACTGGCGGCCCTGGCTGCTCCATGCTAACTGGCAGCTCTGGCGGCTCCTTGCAGACTGGCAGCTCTGGCGGCTCCTTGCAGACTGGCAGCTCTGGCGGCTCCTTGCAGACTGGCAGCTCTGGCGGCTCCTTGCAGACTGGCAGCTCTGGCGGCTCCTTGCAGACTGGCAGCTTTGGCGGCATCCTGCAGACAGGCAGCTCTGGCGGCTCCTTGCAGACTGGCAGCTCCTTGCAGACTGGCAGCTCCTTGCAGACTGGCAGCTCCTTGCAGACTGACAGCTCCTTGCTAACTGGCAGCTCTATGCTAACTGGCAGCTCTATGCTAACTGGCAGTTCTGAACAGGCGGGAGACTCCGGCAGCGCTGTAGAGAAGGAAGGCTCTAACAGCGCTAAACAGGCGGGAGACTCCGACAGCGCTGGAGAGGAGGGCTCCGACAGCGCTGGACAGGCGAGGCGCACTGTAGGCCTGATGCGTGGTGCTGGCACTGGTGGTACTGGGCCGAGGACACGCACAGGAAGCCTGGTGCGGGGAGCTGCTACCGGAGGGCTGGGGTGTGGAGGTGGCACAGGATGGGTTAGACCGTGAAGGCGTACTGGAGATCTTGAGAGCGGTGCTGGCACAGGACGTGCAAGGCTAGGGAGGTGCACAGGAGGCCTGGTACGTGAGACTGGCACCATCTTCACCAGCCGACTAACACGCACCTCAGGACGAGTATGGAGCGCTGACCCAGGTGCCATCAAATCCCCGACACGCTCCGTCGGGCGAATTCCATGTTTAAAACACCAACACAGCAACTCCCTCATTTCTCTCTCCTCCAATTTCCCCATTAACTCCTTCACAGTCTCTGTTTCGCTCACCTCCAACACCGGCTCTGGTTCTGGTGTCCTCCTTGGCTCCTCACGATAAACAGGGAGAGTTGGCTCAGGTCTGGCTCCTGACTCTGCCACACTCTCCCTGAGCCCCCCCCCCAATAAATTTTTGGGGCTGACTATGGGGCCTCCGTCCGCGCCGCCTTGCTTGCTTCGCAAACTCCATTCTCCTATATCCTTCCGCGCACTGCTCCATCGAATCCCAGGCGGGCTCCGGCACTCTCCCTGGGTCGACCGCCCACCTGTCTATCTCCTCCCAAGAAGTATAGTCCATACTGTACTCCACTTTGGGCTGTTCCTGCCTGTTGACACGCTGCTTGGTCCCTTTGTGGTGGGTGATTCTGTAACGGTTTTCTAGGTGTGAAGGAGAGTCGGACCAAAATGCGGCGTGTCTATTGCAATCCATGTTTAATGAAGTAACACACTAAACACAAACACTATCAAAACAATAAACTTAACGAAAACCGAAACAGCCTATACTTGTGTAACCTAACACAGAACAATGACATCAGGACACTAAGGACAATCACCCACGACAAACTCAAAGAATATGGCTGCCTAAATATGGTTCCCAATCAGAGACAACGATAAACACCTGCCTCTGATTGAGAACCACTTCAGACAGCCATAGACTTAGCTAGAACACCCCACTAGCTACAATCCCCATACATACACACCACATACAAAAACCCATGCCACACCCTGGCCTGACCAAATAAATAAAGATAAACACAAAATACTTTGACCAGGGTGTGACACTTTGTGTCTGTTCTGTAGGGCAAAGCAGCAGCAGGGCGGTCTAAAGGAGATCATAAACAGAAGGTGTTTCTATATCCTGTCTCTTTGTATCTGTTCTGTAGGGCATAGCAGCAGCAGGGCGGTCTAAAGGAGTTCACAAACAGAAGGTGTTTATATATCCTGTCTGTTTGTGTCTGTTCTGTAGGGCATAGCAGCAGCAGGGCGGTCTAAAGGAGATCACAAACAGAAGGTGTTTATATATCCTGTCTGTTTGTGTCTGTTCTGTAGGGCATAGCAGCAGCAGGGCGGTCTAAAGGAGATCACAAACAGAAGGTGTTTATATATCCTGTCTGTTTGTGTCTGTTCTGTAGGGCATAGCAGCAGCAGGGCGGTCTAAAGGAGATCACAAACAGAAGGTGTTTATATATCCTGTCTGTTTGTGTCTGTTCTGTAGGGCATAGCAGCAGCAGGGCGGTCTAAAGGAGATCACAAACAGAAGGTGTTTCTATATCCTGTCTCTTTGTGTCTGTTCTGTAGGGCATAGCAGCAGCAGGGCGGTCTAAAAGAGACCACAAACAGAAGGTGTTTCTAACTGTCTCTTTGTATCTGTTCTGTAGGGCATAGCAGCAGCAGGGCGGTCTAAAGGAGATCACAAACAGAAGGTGTTTCTAACTGTCTCTTTGTGTCTGTTCTGTAGGAAATAGCAGCAGCAGGGCGGTCTAAAGGAGACCACAAACAGAAGGTGTTTCTAACTGTCTCTTTGTGTCTGTTCTGTAGGGCATAGCAGCAGCAGGGCGGTCTAAAGGAGACCACAAACAGAAGGTGTTTCTAACTGTCTCTTTGTGTCTGTTCTGTAGGGCATAGCAGCAGCAGGGCGGTCCAAAGGAGACCACAAACAGAAGGTGTTTCTAACTGTCTCTTTATGTCTGTTCTGTAGGGCATAGCAGCAGCAGGGCGGTCGAAAGGAGACCACAAACAGAAGGTGTTTCTAACTGTCTCTTTGTGTCTGTTCTGTAGGGCATAGCAGCAGCAGGGCGGTCTAAAGGAGACCACAAACAGAAGGTGTTTCTAACTGTCTCTTTGTGTCTGTTCTGTAGGGCATAGCAGCAGCAGGGCGGTCCAAAGGAGACCACAAACAGAAGGTGTTTCTAACTGTCTCTTTGTGTCTGTTCTGTAGGGCATAGCAGCAGCAGGGCGGTCTAAAGGAGACCACAAACAGGAGGTGTTTCTACATCCTGTCTCTTTGTGTCTGTTCTGTAGGGCATAGCAGCAGCAGGGAGGTCTAAAGGAGATCACAAACAGAAGGTGTTTCTAACTGTCTCTTTGTGTCTGTTCTGTAGGGCATAGCAGCAGCAGGGCGGTCTAAAGGAGATCACAAACAGAAGGTGTTTCTAACTGTCTCTTTGTGTCTGTTCTGTAGGGCATAGCAGCAGCAGGGCGGTCTAAAGGAGACCACAAACAGAAGGTGTTTCTAACTGTCTCTTTGTGTCTGTTCTGTAGGGCATAGCAGCAGCAGGGCGGTCTAAAGGAGACCACAAACAGAAGGTGTTTCTAACTGTCTCTTTGTGTCTGTTCTGTAGGGCATAGCAGCAGCAGGGCGGTCTAAAGGAGATCACAAACAGAAGGTGTTTCTAACTGTCTCTTTGTGTCTGTTCTGTAGGGCATAGCAGCAGCAGGGCGGTCTAAAGGAGACCACAAACAGAAGGTGTTTCTAACTGTCTCTTTATGTCTGTTCTGTAGGGCATAGCAGCAGCAGGGCGGTCGAAAGGAGACCACAAACAGAAGGTGTTTCTATATCCTGTCTCTTTGTGTCTGTTCTGTAGGGCATAGCAGCAGCAGGGCGGTCCAAAGGAGACCACAAACAGAAGGTGTTTCTAACTGTCTCTTTATGTCTGTTCTGTAGGGCATAGCAGCAGCAGGGCGGTCGAAAGGAGACCACAAACAGAAGGTGTTTCTAACTGTCTCTTTGTGTCTGTTCTGTAGGGCATAGCAGCAGCAGGGCGGTCTAAAGGAGACCACAAACAGAAGGTGTTTCTAACTGTCTCTTTGTGTCTGTTCTGTAGGGCATAGCAGCAGCAGGGCGGTCCAAAGGAGACCACAAACAGAAGGTGTTTCTAACTGTCTCTTTGTGTCTGTTCTGTAGGGCATAGCAGCAGCAGGGCGGTCTAAAGGAGATCACAAACAGAAGGTGTTTCTATATCCTGTCTCTTTGTGTCTGTTCTGTAGGGCATAGCAGCAGCAGGGCGGTCTAAAGGAGACCACAAACAGAAGGTGTTTCTAACTGTCTCTTTGTGTCTGTTCTGTAGGGCATAGCAGCAGCAGGGCGGTCTAAAGGAGATCACAAACAGAAGGTGTTTCTAACTGTCTCTTTGTGTCTGTTCTGTAGGGCATAGCAGCAGCAGGGCGGTCTAAAGGAGACCACAAACAGAAGGTGTTTCTAACTGTCTCTTTGTGTCTGTTCTGTAGGGCATAGCAGCAGCAGGGCGGTCTAAAGGAGACCACAAACAGAAGGTGTTTCTAACTGTCTCTTTGTGTCTGTTCTGTAGGGCATAGCAGCAGCAGGGCGGTCTAAAGGAGATCACAAACAGAAGGTGTTTCTAACTGTCTCTTTGTGTCTGTTCTGTAGGGCATAGCAGCAGCAGGGCGGTCTAAAGGAGACCACAAACAGAAGGTGTTTCTAACTGTCTCTTTATGTCTGTTCTGTAGGGCATAGCAGCAGCAGGGCGGTCGAAAGGAGACCACAAACAGAAGGTGTTTCTATATCCTGTCTCTTTGTGTCTGTTCTGTAGGGCATAGCAGCAGCAGGGCGGTCCAAAGGAGACCACAAACAGAAGGTGTTTCTAACTGTCTCTTTATGTCTGTTCTGTAGGGCATAGCAGCAGCAGGGCGGTCGAAAGGAGACCACAAACAGAAGGTGTTTCTAACTGTCTCTTTGTGTCTGTTCTGTAGGGCATAGCAGCAGCAGGGCGGTCTAAAGGAGACCACAAACAGAAGGTGTTTCTAACTGTCTCTTTGTGTCTGTTCTGTAGGGCATAGCAGCAGCAGGGCGGTCCAAAGGAGACCACAAACAGAAGGTGTTTCTAACTGTCTCTTTGTGTCTGTTCTGTAGGGCATAGCAGCAGCAGGGCGGTCTAAAGGAGATCACAAACAGAAGGTGTTTCTATATCCTGTCTCTTTGTGTCTGTTCTGTAGGGCATAGCAGCAGCAGGGCGGTCTAAAGGAGACCACAAACAGAAGGTGTTTCTAACTGTCTCTTTGTGTCTGTTCTGTAGGGCATAGCAGCAGCAGGGAGGTCTAAAGGAGATCACAAACAGAAGGTGTTTCTAACTGTCTCTTTGTGTCTGTTCTGTAGGATATAGCAGCAGCAGGGCGGTCTAAAGGAGATCACAAACAGAAGGTGTTTCTAACTGTCTCTTTGTGTCTGTTCTGTAGGGCATAGCAGCAGCAGGGCGGTCTAAAGGAGATCACAAACAGAAGGTGTTTCTAACTGTCTCTTTGTGTCTGTTCTGTAGGGCATAGCAGCAGCAGGGCGGTCTAAAGGAGACCACAAACAGAAGGTGTTTCTAACTGTCTCTTTGTGTCTGTTCTGTAGGGCATAGCAGCAGCAGGGCGGTCTAAAGGAGACCACAAACAGAAGGTGTTTCTAACTGTCTCTTTGTGTCTGTTCTTTAGGGCATAGCAGCAGCAGGGCGGTCTAAAGGAGACCACAAACAGAAGGTGTTTCTAACTGTCTCTTTGTGTCTGTTCTGTAGGGCATAGCAGCAGCAGGGCGGTCTAAAGGAGATCACAAACAGAAGGTGTTTCTAACTGTCTCTTTGTGTCTGTTCTGTAGGGCATAGCAGCAGCAGGGCTGTCGAAAGGAGATCACAAACAGAAGGTGTTTCTATATCCTGTCTCTTTGTGTCTGTTCTGTAGGGCATAGCAGCAGCAGGGCGGTCTAAAGGAGACCACAAACAGAAGGTGTTTCTAACTGTCTCTTTGTGTCTGTTCTGTAGGGCATAGCAGCAGCAGGGCGGTCTAAAGGAGATCACAAACAGAAGGTGTTTCTAACTGTCTCTTTGTGTCTGTTCTGTAGGGCATAGCAGCAGCAGGGCGGTCTAAAAGAGACCACAAACAGAAGGTGTTTCTAACTGTCTCTTTGTATCTGTTCTGTAGGGCATAGCAGCAGCAGGGCGGTCTAAAGGAGATCACAAACAGAAGGTGTTTCTATATCCTGTCTCTTTGTGTCTGTCTGTAGGGTATAGCAGCAGCAGGGCGGTCTAAAGGAGACCACAAACAGAAGGTGTTTCTATATCCTGTCTCTTTGTGTCTGTTCTGTAGGGTATAGCAGCAGCAGGGCGGTCTAAAGGAGACCACAAACAGAAGGTGTTTCTATATCCTGTCTCTTTGTGTCTGTTCTGTAGGGTATAGCAGCAGCAGGGCGGTCTAAAGGAGATCACAAACAGAAGGTGTTTCTACATCCTGTCTCTTTGTGTCTGTTCTGTAGGGCATAGCAGCAGCAGGGCGGTCTAAAGGAGACCACAAACAGAAGGTGTTTCTAACTGTCTCTTTGTGTCTGTTCTGTAGGGCATAGCAGCAGCAGGGCGGTCTAAAGGAGATCACAAACAGAAGGTGTTTCTATATCCTGTCTCTTTGTGTCTGTTCTGTAGGGCATAGCAGCAGCAGGGCGGTCGAAAGGAGATCACAAACAGAAGGTGTTTCTAACTGTCTCTTTGTGTCTGTTCTGTAGGGCATAGCAGCAGCAGGGCGGTCTAAAGGAGATCACAAACAGAAGGTGTTTCTATATCCTGTCTCTTTGTGTCTGTTCTGTAGGGCATAGCAGCAGCAGGGCGGTCGAAAGGAGATCACAAACAGAAGGTGTTTCTAACTGTCTCTTTGTGTCTGTTCTGTAGGGCATAGCAGCAGCAGGGCGGTCTAAAGGAGATCACAAACAGAAGGTGTTTCTATATCCTGTCTCTTTGTGTCTGTTCTGTAGGGCATAGCAGCAGCAGGGCGGTCTAAAGGAGATCACAAACAGAAGGTGTTTTCTAACTGTCTCTTTGTGTCTGTTCTGTAGGGCATAGCAGCAGCAGGGCGGTCTAAAGGAGACCACAAACAGAAGGTGTTTCTAACTGTCTCTTTGTGTCTGTTCTGTAGGGCATAGCAGCAGCAGGGCGGTCTAAAGGAGACCACAAACAGAAGGTGTTTCTAACTGTCTCTTTGTGTCTGTTCTGTAGGGCATAGCAGCAGCAGGGCGGTCTAAAGGAGATCACAAACAGAAGGTGTTTCTAACTGTCTCTTTGTGTCTGTTCTGTAGGTCATAGCAGCAGCAGGGCGGTCTAAAGGAGACCACAAACAGAAGGTGTTTCTAACTGTCTCTTTGTGTCTGTTCTGTAGGGCATAGCAGCAGCAGGGCGGTCTAAAGGAGACCACAAACAGAAGGTGTTTCTATATCCTGTCTCTTTGTGTCTGTTCTGTAGGGCATAGCAGCAGCAGGGCGGTCTAAAGGAGACCACAAACAGAAGGTGTTTCTAACTGTCTCTTTGTGTCTGTTCTGTAGGGCATAGCAGCAGCAGGGCGGTCTAAAGGAGATCACAAACAGAAGGTGTTTCTAACTGTCTCTTTGTGTCTGTTCTGTAGGGCATAGCAGCAGCAGGGCGGTCTAAAGGAGATCACAAACAGAAGTGGTTTCTATATCCTGTCTCTTTGTGTCTGTTCTGTAGGGCATAGCAGCAGCAGGGCGGTCTAAAGGAGATCACAAACAGAAGGTGTTTCTATATCCTGTCTCTTTGTGTCTGTTCTGTAGGGCATAGCAGCAGCAGGGCGGTCTAAAGGAGATCACAAACAGAAGGTGTTTCTAACTGTCTCTTTGTGTCTGTTCTGTAGGGCATAGCAGCAGCAGGGCGGTCTAAAGGAGACCACAAACAGAAGGTGTTTCTAACTGTCTCTTTGTGTCTGTTCTGTAGGGCATAGCAGCAGCAGGGCGGTCGAAAGGAGACCACAAACAGAAGGTGTTTCTATATCCTGTCTCTTTGTGTCTGTTCTGTAGGGTATAGCAGCAGCAGGGCGGTCTAAAGGAGACCACAAACAGGAGGTGTTTCTATATCCTGTCTCTTTGTGTCTGTTCTGTAGGGTATAGCAGCAGCAGGGCGGTCTAAATGAGACCACAAACAGAAGGTGTTTCTATATCCTGTCTCATTGTGTCTGTTCTGTATTGTATAGCAGCAGCAGGGCGGTCTAAAGGAGACCACAAACAGAAGGTGTTTCTATATCCTGTCTCTTTGTGTCTGTTCTGTAGGGCATAGCAGCAGCAGGGCGGTCTAAAGGAGACCACACACAGAAGGTGTTTCTAACTGTCTCTTTGTGTCTGTTCTGTAGGGCATAGCAGCAGCAGGGCGGTCTAAAGGAGATCACAAACAGAAGGTGTTTCTAACTGTCTCTTTCTGTCTGTTCTGTAGGGTATAGCAGCAGCAGGGCGGTCTAAAGGAGATCACAAACAGAAGGTGTTTCTATATCCTGTCTCTTTGTGTCTGTTCTGTAGGGCATAGCAGCAGCAGGGCGGTCTAAAGGAGATCACAAACAGAAGGTGTTTCTAACTGTCTCTTTGTGTCTGTTCTGTAGGGCATAGCAGCAGCAGGGCGGTCGAAAGGAGACCACAAACAGAAGGTGTTTCTAACTGTCTCTTTGTGTCTGTTCTGTAGGGCATAGCAGCAGCAGGGCGGTCGAAAGGAGACCACAAACAGAAGGTGTTTCTATATCCTGTCTCTTTGTGTCTGTTCTGTAGGGTATAGCAGCAGCAGGGCGGTCTAAAGGAGACCACAAACAGGAGGTGTTTCTATATCCTGTCTCTTTGTGTCTGTTCTGTAGGGTATAGCAGCAGCAGGGCGGTCTAAAGGAGACCACAAACAGAAGGTGTTTCTATATCCTGTCTCATTGTGTCTGTTCTGTATTGTATAGCAGCAGCAGGGCGGTCTAAAGGAGACCACAAACAGAAGGTGTTTCTATATCCTGTCTCTTTGTGTCTGTTCTGTAGGGCATAGCAGCAGCAGGGCGGTCTAAAGGAGACCACAAACAGAAGGTGTTTCTAACTGTCTCTTTGTGTCTGTTCTGTAGGGCATAGCAGCAGCAGGGCGGTCTAAAGGAGATCACAAACAGAAGGTGTTTCTAACTGTCTCTTTGTGTCTGTTCTGTAGGGCATAGCAGCAGCAGGGCGGTCTAAAGGAGACCACAAACAGAAGGTGTTTCTAACTGTCTCTTTGTGTCTGTTCTGTAGGGCATAGCAGCAGCAGGGCGGTCGAAAGGAGACCACAAACAGAAGGTGTTTCTATATCCTGTCTCTTTGTGTCTGTTCTGTAGGGTATAGCAGCAGCAGGGTGGTCTAAAGGAGACCACAAACAGAAGGTGTTTCTATATCCTGTCTCTTTGTGTCTGTTCTGTAGGGCATAGCAGCAGCAGGGCGGTCTAAAGGAGATCACAAACAGAAGGTGTTTCTAACTGTCTCTTTGTGTCTGTTCTGTAGGGCATAGCAGCAGCAGGGCGGTCTAAAGGAGATCACAAACAGAAGTGGTTTCTATATCCTGTCTCTTTGTGTCTGTTCTGTAGGGCATAGCAGCAGCAGGGCGGTCTAAAGGAGATCACAAACAGAAGGTGTTTCTATATCCTGTCTCTTTGTGTCTGTTCTGTAGGGCATAGCAGCATCAGGGCGGTCTAAAGGAGACCACAAACAGAAGGTGTTTCTAACTGTCTCTTTGTGTCTGTTCTGTAGGGCATAGCAGCAGCAGGGCGGTCGAAAGGAGACCACAAACAGAAGGTGTTTCTATATCCTGTCTCATTGTGTCTGTTCTGTAGGGCATAGCAGCAGCAGGGCGGTCTAAAGGAGACCACAAACAGAAGGTGTTTCTAACTGTCTCTGTGTCTGTTCTGTAGGGCATAGCAGCAGCAGGGCGGTCTAAAGGAGATCACAAACAGAAGGTGTTTCTAACTGTCTCTTTGTGTCTGTTCTGTAGGGCATAGCAGCAGCAGGGCGGTCTAAAGGAGATCACAAACAGAAGGTGTTTCTATATCCTGTCTCATTGTGTCTGTTCTGTAGGGCATAGCAGCAGCAGGGCGGTCTAAAGGAGACCACAAACAGAAGGTGTTTCTAACTGTCTCTGTGTCTGTTCTGTAGGGCATAGCAGCAGCAGGGCGGTCTAAAGGAGATCACAAACAGAAGGTGTTTCTAACTGTCTCTTTGTGTCTGTTCTGTAGGGCATAGCAGCAGCAGGGCGGTCTAAAGGAGACCACAAACAGAAGGTGTTTCTATATCCTGTCTCTTTGTGTCTGTTCTGTAGGGTATAGCAGCAGCAGGGCGGTCTAAAGGAGACCACAAACAGAAGGTGTTTCTAACTGTCTCTTTGTGTCTGTTCTGTAGGGCATAGCAGCAGCAGGGCGGTCTAAAGGAGATCACAAACAGAAGGTGTTTCTAACTGTCTCTTTGTGTCTGTTCTGTAGGGCATAGCAGCAGCAGGGCGGTCTAAAGGAGATCACAAACAGAAGGTGTTTCTAACTGTCTCTTTCTGTCTGTTCTGTAGGGTATAGCAGCAGCAGGGCGGTCTAAAGGAGATCACAAACAGAAGGTGTTTCTATATCCTGTCTCTTTGTGTCTGTTCTGTAGGGCATAGCAGCAGCAGGGCGGTCTAAAGGAGACCACAAACAGAAGGTGTTTCTATATCCTGTCTCTTTGTGTCTGTTCTGTAGGGCATAGCAGCAGCAGGGCGGTCTAAAGGAGATCACAAACAGAAGGTGTTTCTAACTGTCTCTTTGTGTCTGTTCTGTAGGGCATAGCAGCAGCAGGGCGGTCTAAAGGAGATCACAAACAGAAGGTGTTTCTAACTGTCTCTTTGTGTCTGTTCTGTAGGGTATAGCAGCAGCAGGGCGGTCTAAAGGAGACCACAAACAGAAGGTGTTTCTATATCCCGTCTCTTTGTGTCTGTTCTGTAGGGCATAGCAGCAGCAGGGCGGTCTAAAGGAGATCACAAACAGAAGGTGTTTCTAACTGTCTCTTTGTGTCTGTTCTGTAGGGCATTGCAGCAGCAGGGCGGTCTAAAGGAGACCACAAACAGAAGGTGTTTCTATATCCTGTCTCTTTGTGTCTGTTCTGTAGGGCATAGCAGCAGCAGGGCGGTCTAAAGGAGATCACAAACAGAAGGTGTTTCTAACTGTCTCTTTGTGTCTGTTCTGTAGGGCATAGCAGCAGCAGGGCGGTCTAAAGGAGATCACAAACAGAAGGTGTTTCTATATCCTGTCTCATTGTGTCTGTTCTGTAGGGCATAGCAGCAGCAGGGCGGTCTAAAGGAGACCACAAACAGAAGGTGTTTCTAACTGTCTCTGTGTCTGTTCTGTAGGGCATAGCAGCAGCAGGGCGGTCTAAAGGAGATCACAAACAGAAGGTGTTTCTAACTGTCTCTTTGTGTCTGTTCTGTAGGGCATAGCAGCAGCAGGGCGGTCTAAAGGAGACCACAAACAGAAGGTGTTTCTATATCCTGTCTCTTTGTGTCTGTTCTGTAGGGTATAGCAGCAGCAGGGCGGTCTAAAGGAGACCACAAACAGAAGGTGTTTCTAACTGTCTCTTTGTGTCTGTTCTGTAGGGCATAGCAGCAGCAGGGCGGTCTAAAGGAGATCACAAACAGAAGGTGTTTCTAACTGTCTCTTTGTGTCTGTTCTGTAGGGCATAGCAGCAGCAGGGCGGTCTAAAGGAGATCACAAACAGAAGGTGTTTCTAACTGTCTCTTTCTGTCTGTTCTGTAGGGTATAGCAGCAGCAGGGCGGTCTAAAGGAGATCACAAACAGAAGGTGTTTCTATATCCTGTCTCTTTGTGTCTGTTCTGTAGGGCATAGCAGCAGCAGGGCGGTCTAAAGGAGACCACAAACAGAAGGTGTTTCTATATCCTGTCTCTTTGTGTCTGTTCTGTAGGGCATAGCAGCAGCAGGGCGGTCTAAAGGAGATCACAAACAGAAGGTGTTTCTAACTGTCTCTTTGTGTCTGTTCTGTAGGGCATAGCAGCAGCAGGGCGGTCTAAAGGAGATCACAAACAGAAGGTGTTTCTAACTGTCTCTTTGTGTCTGTTCTGTAGGGTATAGCAGCAGCAGGGCGGTCTAAAGGAGACCACAAACAGAAGGTGTTTCTATATCCCGTCTCTTTGTGTCTGTTCTGTAGGGCATAGCAGCAGCAGGGCGGTCTAAAGGAGATCACAAACAGAAGGTGTTTCTAACTGTCTCTTTGTGTCTGTTCTGTAGGGCATTGCAGCAGCAGGGCGGTCTAAAGGAGACCACAAACAGAAGGTGTTTCTATATCCTGTCTCTTTGTGTCTGTTCTGTAGGGCATAGCAGCAGCAGGGCGGTCTAAAGGAGATCACAAACAGAAGGTGTTTCTAACTGTCTCTTTGTGTCTGTTCTGTAGGGCATAGCAGCAGCAGGGCGGTCTAAAGGAGACCACAAACAGAAGGTGTTTCTAACTGTCTCCTTTGGAGGGATCAAGATCTTTGATGAGAAGTTTGGGGTGAGTTTTAAAGGTGTGTGTGTGTGTGTGTGTGTGTGTGTGTGTGTGTGTGTGTGTGTGTGTGTGTGTGTGTGTGTGTGTGTGTGTGTGTGTGTGTGTGTGTGTGTGTGTGTGTGGTATTGGTCCAGGGGGACAGGTGGGCTTGTTAATGAGGCAGCTCTAAAGAGTCCTGGGGGAAATCAGGAGGACCTAATTGAAACCTCCTAAGTAGATCAGAATACAAACCTGGTTTATCGTCTGATATCAGTGCAGTCTGTCTTTCTCTGTGTGCAGGGTGTCACGGTGTGTGCCTGTGAGTGTGTGTGTGTGTGGCCCTGCCTCTCTACCTCCCACACTGCAGCCATATTGCTTACATCCCCCAACCCCCCTTATGGACGGATGGATGGATGAGCACTCTCACAGAAGAGGGAAGGTCGTGGAGGATAGAGAAGAGGAGCGAGGGAACATTAATCTCTCCTCCGTCCCCACAGAGGGCGGGTGCCCGTGTTCTCGCTCTCTCTCCGTCATGGTCACTGTGGTGATGGAGGGGTGGAGAGAGGGAGAGGCCTTTAAGATAGAAAGGAAAAGTTTTGTATGTCAACCCCTCTCCAGCCTCGGACGAGAAACCTGGGTTCAATCTACAGGCACGGGATGTGCGTGCATGTTTGTGTGGGCGTGCGTACGTCCTGAGTGTTTGTGCATGTGTTCCCGGGGCCTCTCCTGCTGGCTTGGTTATTGGAGGGGAGGGGCTCTTATTATTGTCAGGTCAGTCAATGGGAATGATGACAATCATCAGCCTACTTATTAAATATAGAAGGCATCAGTCACACACACACGGCCTCTGTCTCCTTCCACTGTAGCTGCTGCCGGATGCTCTGTACTGTCAGAGCTCTGTTTGGGGTTGACAGATACACATCTCTGTGTTTTGGGTGTCAGTGTTGCGTTCTGAGATTGCCTCTGCCTGTAGTGACACATCCAGTGAGCAGATGAAATGATCAACTCGACTGCCTGCAGCGACGCGACTGTCTTTGCCACTTACACTCACACACACACACACACACACACACACACACACACACGTACACGGATGCGCACACACACACGTATGTGTGGCATCGGTATGCATGTTTGTGCGTGCTATGTGTGTTTGTGTGTGTTTGGAAGTCAGTGTAAGTATGCGTGAGTGTGTGGGTAGATTCAGTCCCGTCTCCCGTTCTCTGGGACAACCAGAGCCATCTGCCATGGGCACAGCCATCCCTCCCTGGCGCAAACGCTCTGGCTAAACTGGGGAGAGCAGGGGAACTAAAGACTGTTAAACGAGCAGGCGGGTATGTGTGTGTGTGTCTGTGTGTGTGTGTGTGTGTGTGTGTCTGTGTGTGGGTTGAGGAGGTCTAATCCCCCTTCTTCCTGCCTGGCACAACAACACAACAGAGGCTCACAGGGAATAGTGTGACTGTCTCCCTCCGTCTGTCCTCAATTTGGCAAGGGGTGTGTGAGGGCCACTTCCTGCTGAGAGCTGTCTGAGCTCTGAAAATAAGTTCTGCCAGATCCTCTCCCTCCTCTCTCCTCTCTCTCCTCTCTCCCTTCTCTCACTCTTCTCTCTCTCTCTTCTCTCTCTCTTCTCTCTCTCTTCTCTCTCTCTTCTCTCTCTCTCTTCTCTCTCTCTTCTCTCTCTCTTCTCTCTCTCTCTTCTCTCTCTCTTCTCTCTCCTCCCTTCTTTCCTCTCTTCTTTTTATCTCTAGATCAGGGGTCCAGTCTCTGACTGTGTTTCTCTGCCTGGTCTCTCTCAGGTCCTCCAGCACCACCATGCGGTCCATGAGATCTCTTACATCGCTAAGGACATCACAGACCACCGAGCCTTTGGTTATGTCTGTGGGAAAGAGGGCAACCACCGCTTCGTAGCCATCAAGACAGCACAGTCTGTGAGTACCACACAGTGTGTGTGTGTGTGTGTGTGTGTGTGTGTGTGTGTGTGTGTGTGTGTGTGTGTGTGTGTGTGTGTGTGTGTGTGTGTGTGTGTGTGTGTGTGTGTGTGTACGTGCCTTTGTGTGCTTTTCTGTTGTCCATGACTCCCCATTGTCCTCTGCTTGCCCCAGGGAACATTGTCCTGTTCACATTAAGATACTGATCCTTGAATCAGCCCTCTACAGATAGAGAGCCCCGTCTGCTCTGCTGTGTGTGTGTCTATATTCTCTCTGTGTTGTTGCTGTCTGTGTCTCGTGTCTGTGTTTTGTGTGAGGCTGTCTCTGCTCTCTGCTGCCATATTGATTTCCCGTAGCGACTCGATGAGTGTGTGAGTGTGTCATCACCTCTAACGACCCGTCAATCCTCCCAGGAACTGACCTGGCGCCCTGGGAAACAGAACAACCCAGCAAGCTGCCATGTACTCCTCTGGGTGTGCTAGGAGAGTTCCGTCCCTGTAGTGTTTTCTGAGGACAGAGACGACAAGAGAGATGTCTGTTCACTACTAATTATATACAGGGAGAAGAGAGAGGGAACAGAGAAAGTGAGAGAGAGGAAAGAAGAGAAGAGATTGAGACCCACACCTCATGATTTATCTAAGACTGAATCAGAGTTCAGATGGGGTAGGAAGGAAGTAGGACCATGTTGGAACGCAACACTGTACTGGTGATGTCCGAACACTGTCTGGGAACTCCCTGTTATGCCTAAATCAAATATTAAACATGATCTATATTTCATTGTTCCCCAGGCTCACCCCTCAGAATCCCCAGCTCTCTGCTCCGAATCTGTTCATAGTGAAACTAAGACCTCACATCCTAATGCTCTATTACACTGTGAATGTGAGGTGATGTGTGTGTGTGTGTGTGTGTGTGTGTGTGTGCACATGCTTGTGTGTGTGTGAGAGTGTGCGCCAGCCTGTATATGCCTGTATATGTGTGTGTGTGTGTTAAAACTAGCGCTCACAGTCTCACGTCAGAATTAGACGTTCATCCATGTTTCTCAAACATCACATTTCAAAGTTGTTCCAAAAGTCACATTTTTGTTTAAGGTTAACATTAGGCATTAACTCTGATTGGTAAAGGTAAGGGTTAAGGTATTAACTCTGAATGGTAAAGGTAAGGGTTAAGGCATTAACTCTGAATGGTAAAGGTAAGGGTTAAGGTTAGGCATTAACTCTGAATGGTAAAGGTAAGGGTTAAGGTTAGGTATTAACTCTGAATGGTAAAGGTAAGGGTTAAGGTATTAACTCTGAATGTTAAAGGTAAGGGTTAAGGTTAGGTATTAACTCTGAATTGTAAAGGTAAGGGTTAAGGCATTAACTCTGAATGGTAAAGGTAAGGGTTAAGGTATTAACTCTGAATGGTAAAGGTAAGGGTTAAGGTATTAACTCTGAATGGTAAAGGTAAGGGTTAAGGTATTAACTCTGAATGGTAAAGGTAAGGGTTAAGGTATTAACTCTGAATGGTAAAGGTAAGGGTTAAGGCATTAACTCTGAATGGTAAAGGTAAGGGTTAAGGCATTAACTCTGAATGGTAAAGGTAAGGTTTAAGGTATTAACTCTGAATGGTAAAGGTAAGGGTTAAGGTATTAACTCTGAATGGTAAAGGTAAGGGTTAAGGTATTAACTCTGAATGGTAAAGGTAAGGGTTAAGGTTAGGTATTAACTCTGAATGGTAAAGGTAAGGGTTAAGGTATTAACTCTGAATGGTAAAGGTAAGGGTTAAGGTATTAACTCTGAATGGTAAAGGTAAGGGTTAAGGTTAGGCATTAACTCTGAATGGTAAAGGTAAGGGTTAAGGCATTAACTCTGAATGGTAAAGGTAAGGGTTAAGGTATTAACTCTGAATGGTAAAGGTAAGGGTTAAGGTATTAACTCTGAATGGTAAAGGTAAGGGTTAAGGTAATAACTCTGAATGGTAAAGGTAAGGGTTAAGGTATTAACTCTGAATGGTAAAGGTAAGGGTTAAGGTATTAACTCTGAATGGTAAAGGTAAGGGTTAAGGTATTAACTCTGAATGGTAAAGGTAAGGTTTAAGGTTAGGTATTAACTCTGAATGGTAAAGGTAAGGGTTAAGGCATTAACTCTGAATGGTAAAGGTAAGGGTTAAGGTATTAACTCTGAATGGTAAAGGTAAGGGTTAAGGTATTAACTCTGAATGGTAAAGGTAAGGGTTAAGGTATTAACTCTCAATGGTAAAGGTAAGGGTTAAGGCATTAACTCTGAATGTTAAAGGTAAGGGTTAAGGTTAGGTATTAACTCTGAATGGTAAAGGTAAGGGTTAAGGCATTAACTCTGAATGGTAAAGGTAAGGGTTAAGCTATTAACTCTGAATGGTAAAGGTAAGGGTTAAGGTATTAACTCTGAATGGTAAAGGTAAGGGTTAAGGCATTAACTCTGAATGGTAAAGGTAAGGGTTAAGGTATTAACTCTGAATGGTAAAGGTAAGGGTTAAGGCATTAACTCTGAATGGTAAAGGTAAGGGTTAAGGTATTAACTCTGAATGGTAAAGGTAAGGGTTAAGGTTAGGTATTAACTCTGAATGGTAAAGGTAAGGGTTAAGGTATTAACTCTGAATGGTAAAGGTAAGGGTTAAGGTTAGGTATTAACTCTGAATGGTAAAGGTAAGGGTTAAGGTATTAACTCTGAATGGTAAAGGTAAGGGTTAAGGTTAGGTATTAACTCTGTACGCCCATCCCCGAGCCCATCCACAACGCCCCAGAAAAACTGAAACCTATTTGAAAGTAACAGTGCTCACTGTTGCCCCTAGCGGCCGGTTTTCACGTCATTCTCCCGACGTCCTCAGGCATGGATGAACGTCGAATACTGACTTGTATCAGGGGTGACCTGGTTGGTTACCCACAGAGCTATATCAGTGTTCTACTTCCTCTCCACCTCCCAGGCAGAACCAGTGATCCTGGACCTCCGGGACCTGTTCCAGCTCATCTATGACATCAAACAGAGGGAGGAGATGGAGAAGAAAGCCCAGAAAGACAAACAGTGTGAACAGGCTGTGTACCAGGTACACACAACCACGTTCACTTTTACCTCACATTCACTTACACACATAATGCAGAGGAGGCGACAGGGCTGTTCTGTGTGTACTATGTGATTATCTGTTGGGAATGCTTGGTGCTGCTGCCTCTATCTGTCAACTACACTGATCTTCCTGGCTTTCCTCTTCCATCTCTACTCTCTTTCTCCCCTCTCTATTCTTATATCCCCTCTCTCTCTACTCTTCTATCCCCTCTCTACTCTTCTATCCCCTCTCTACTCTCTTTCTCCCCTCTCTATTCTTCTATCCCCTCTCTCTACTCTTCTATCCCCTCTCTACTCTTCTATCCCCTCTCTACTCTCTTTCTCCCCTCTCTACTCTTTTACCCACTCTCTACTCTTCTATCCCCTCTACTCTTCTACCCCCTCTCTACTCTTCTATTCCCCTCTACTCTCTTCTATCCCCTCTCTACTCTCTTTCTCCCCTCTCTACTCTTTTACCCCCTCTCTACTCTCTTTCTCCCCTCTCTACTCTTTTACCCCCTCTCCACTCTCTTTCTCCCCTCTCTACTCTTCTATCCCCTTTATACTCTTCTATTCCCTCTCTACTCTCTTTCTCCCCTCTCTACTCTTCTATCCCCTTTCTACTCTCTTTCTCCCCTCTCTACTCTTCTATCCCCTCTCTACTCTTTTCCCCCTTTACTCTTCTACCCCCTCTCTACTCTTCTATCCCCTCTCTACTCTTCTACCCCCTCTCTACTCTTCTATCCCATCTCTACTCTCTTTCTCCCTTCTCTACTCTTCTATCCCCTCTGTACTCTCTTTCTCCCCTCTTTACTCTTCTATCCCCTCTCTACTCTTCTATCCCCTCTCTACTCTCTTTCTCTCCTCTCTACTCTTCTATCCCCTCTCTACTCTCTTTCTCCCCTCTCTACTCTTCTATCCCCTCTCTACTCTCTTTATCCCCTCTTTACTCTTCTATCCCCTTTCTACTCTTTCTCCCCTCTCTACTCTTCTATCCCCTCTCTACTATCTTTCTCCCCTCTACTCTTCTACCCCCTCTCTACTCTTCTATCTCCTCTCTTCTATCCTCTCTCAACTCTTCTATCCCCTCTCTACTCTCTTTCTCCCCTCTACTCTCTTTCTCCCCTCTCTGCTCTTCTATCCCCTCTCTACTCTCTTTCTCCCCTCTACTATTCAATCCCTTCTCTACTCTTCTATCCCCTCTCTACTCTCTTTCTCCCCTCTTTACTCTTCTCTCCCCTCTCTACTCTCTTTCTCCCCTCTACTATTCTATCCCCTCTCTACTCTTCTATCCCCTCTCTACTCTCTTTCTCCACTCTTTACTCTTCTACCCCCTCTCTACTCTTCTATCCCTCTCTACTCTTCTATCCCCTCTCTACTCTTCTATCCCCTCTCTACTCTTCTATCCCCTCTCGACCCTTCTATCCCCTCTCTACTCTTCTATCCCCTCTCTACTCTCTTTCTCCCCTCTTTACTATTCAATCCCTTCTCTACTCTTCTATCCCCTCTCTACTCTCTTTCTCCCCTCTTTACTCTTCTCTCCCCTCTCTACTCTCTTTCTCCCCTCTACTATTCTATCCCCTCTCTACTCTTCTATCCCCTCTCTACTCTCTTTCTCCACTCTTTACTCTTCTACCCCCTCTCTACTCTTCTATCCCTCTCTACTCTTCTATCCCCTCTCTACTCTTCTATCCCCTCTCTACTCTTCTATCCCCTCTCGACCCTTCTATCCCCTCTCTACTCTTCTATCCCCTCTCTACTCTCTTTCTCCCCTCTTTACTCTTCTATCCCCTCTCTACTCTTCTATCCCCTCTCTACTCTTCTACCCCTCTCTACTCTTCTATCCCCTCTCTACTTGTCTACCCCTCTCTACTCTTCTATCCCCTCTCTACTCTTCTATCCCCTCTCTACTCTATTTCTCCCCTCTCTACTCTTCTATCCCCTCTCTACTCTTCTATCTTCTCTCTTCCCCTTCTCCGTCCGTCCGTCCGTCTGTCTTTAGACTATTCTGGAAGAAGATTTGGAGGATCCGGTCTACCAGGTAACTTCTAAACACCAATCAGAATGCTTCTATAATGCTGTTATCCAATCAGAATGTTTCTCTCTAATGCTTCTTCCAATTTTCCAATCGCCTTGCCTGTTTCTCTGTGTCTGCGGGGGATTGTGGGGGAGTCCCAGGGTTCTTGTCAGACAGACTGAGTTGTGTGTGGTTGTGGTTTTGTGTGTGTGTGTGTCTGTGTCTGAGGGTATCTATCTGGGATTGCTTGGAGGGGGGACCCACAGATGATTCTGTTTGACCAATCACATCTTTGCTTCCTATTCTCAGTCTTTCCTTTTCCTTTTTCTTCTATTTCCTATTTCCTATTTCCTATTTTTCTCTTTCTCGTTCTTCCTCCTCTCCTCTCCTCCCTCTGCTGCCGGTGTTGTAGTACATTGTGTTTGAGGCGGGACACGAGCCCATCCGTGACCAATCAGAAGAGAGCATTTATCAGGTACAAGCCCCTCCCCTCTGCTTGGATTTTATTGGTGGAGTTGTGTGAGTGACAGGAGCATGGTTCCAATGGGAATAGAGATGATTAGAGAATAACATCCCCTACAGCTTCACTACTGACAGACACAACTGAAACCTGAGAGAAAAATGTACACGCATGCACAGGAAAACATAGGAAACAGAGGCTGGTAATAGACTATGCCAACAACATGCAGTGGTGCAGACCCAGTGTCCAGAGAGGGATCAGGGGCTATCTGACTAAGTTTATCCTAGGGGAGATGGCCTTTCTCTGGGTTCTCTTCTCAGGAGGACTGGGTGAAACCTCCAGGCGATGAGGAAATGGGGGAGGTGTGTGTGGTGTTATTCTTGGCCTGTGGGTAAGGCAGACCCCTCCTCCTTCCCCCTCTTCCTCTTTTCCCTCCTCTCTTTTCCTGCGGAGATGAAAGAGGGAGTGGGAATGAGGGAGGGGGAAAGATTAATCACCAGGCTTTCGTTTGATCTTTAAATAAAATGGATTGAAAATAGAGCGGCTCTAACACACACTCACACACACACACACACATGCGAGAAGACGTGTTAGAAGTGTGCCACAGAGCCAAAAGATGTCTGCCTCTAGAAACAAACAATCTGAGAGATGGAGAGATGAAGAAGGATGAGAGAGAGAGAGATAAAAAAAACAGGAGAACGAGAGAAGAGAGAGTGATTAGGGATGATAGAGGGAGGAGATATGGTGGAGAGATGACTCAGGTGTTGGTAAATACAACTTGCTCTCACAAACTCACGTCATGTTACTCAAATGTCAAATTTCAAAGTTGTTCCAAACGTTACATTTCGAAGTGTTCAAGGTTACATTTAGGCATTAACTCCACATTTTTAAGGTTAGGGTTAAGTTTAGGCATTAACTCTGAATGGTTAAGGTTAGGTGTTAACTCTGAATGGTTACGATAAGGGTTATGGTTTGGTATAGGCTTAAAACCAAATCTCATAAACAACTTTCTATCGCTACAACCTTTGGCACCAGAGGCAGATGCTTATGCCCAGCAAAACCGAAACCTACTTGAAGGTAAAGTGCGCTCACCGTTGACCCTAGTGGCTGGTTTCCAAATCATCTCCCGAGGATGACGAATTCCAACTTGTATCACGGGTGGCCTGGCTGGGTAAATCTGTGGTCTTCAGACTGTTATGATGGACAGAAATGTTTGTCCCATCAGGTTTTTATTTACGTTTCCATTCACAACAGATCAATCAGGTGGATTAGTTTGTCAGTCTGACACGTCAGGGACAATAAGTCATCAGTTAATCGAACAGAACGCAGATAACACATATAGAGAGAGACCTGTATCACTCTGTCTCTCTCTCTCTATGGCTGTGTCTCAATAGACCCTAATATCCAGGCTCTGGCCAAAAGTAGTGCACTACACGAGGAATATGCTGTTATTTGAAACACAACCACAGACAGACCAGTTTATTGCATGTTTCTCTCTGATAAGACCACATTATGCCACTCTATGTTGGAGAGAGACAGAGATAGGACGCGGCGGGAGGGAGAGAGGATGGGGGAGGGAGGGAGAGAGAGGATGGGGGGAGGGAGGGAGAGAGAGAGGATGGGGAGGGAGAGGGAGGAAGGGAGAGAGAGGATGGGGGAGGGAGGGAGAGAGAGGATGGGGGAGGGAGGGAGAGAGAGGATGGGGGAGGGAGGGAGAGAGAGGACGGGGGAGGGAGGGAGAGAGAGAGAGGATGGGGGAGGGAGGGAGAGAGAGAGGATGGGGGAGGGAGGGAGAGAGAGAGAGAGGATGGGGGAGGGAGAGAGAGAGAGGATAGGGGAGGGAGGGAGAGAGAGAGAGGATGGGGAGGGAGGGAGAGAGAGAGGATGGGGGAGGGAGGGAGAGAGAGAGAGGATGGGGGAGGGAGAAAGACAGAGGATGGGGGAGGGAGGGAGAGAGAGACAGGATGGGGGGAGTGAGGGAGAGAGAGATAGGATGGGGGAGGGATGGAGAGAGAGAGAGGATGGGGAGGGAGAGAGAGAGAGGATAGGGGAGGGAGGGGGAGAGAGAGGATGGGGGAGGGAGGGAGAGAGCGAGAGGACGCGGGGGGAGGAAGAGAGAGGACGGGGGAGGGAGAGAGTGAGAGGATGGGGAAGGGAGGGAGAGAGAGGACGGGGGGAGGGAGAGAGAGAGAGGATGGGGGAGGGAGAAAGAGAGAGAGGACTGGGAGGGAGAGAGAGAGAGGACGGGGGGAGGGAGAGAGAGAGAGAGGACGGGGGAGGGAGAGAGAGAGAGGACGGGGGAGGGAGAGAGAGAGGATGGGGAGGGAGGGAGAGAAAGAGAGGACGGGGGAGGGAGAGAGAGACGACGGGGGAGGGAGGGAGAGAGAGAGAGGATGGGGGAGGGAGGGAGAGAGAGAGAGGATGGGGGGAGGGAGGCAGGACAGGGAGAGGGAGAGACAGAGGACGGGGAGGGAGAGAGAGAGAGAGGACGGGGAGGGAGGAGGATGGGGAGAGAGAGAGAGAGGACAAGGGGAGAGAGAGAGAGGACGGGGGAGAGAGAGAGAGGACGGGGGAGGGAGAAAGAGAGGATGGGGAGTGAGAGAGAGGACAGGGAGAGGGAGAGAGAGAGAGGACGGGGAGAGAAAGAGGACAGGGAAAGACAGAGAGAGGACGGGGAAAGGGAGAGAGAGAGAGAGTGAGAGAGAGAGGACGGGGAGAGGGAGAGAGGACAGGGAGAGGGAGAGAGGGAGCGTCCGAGAGAGAGGACGGGGAGAGGGAGAGAGAGAGGGTGAGAGAGAGAGGACGGGGAGAGGGAGAGAGAGAGGACGGGGAGAGGGAGTGAGACAGGGTGAGAGATAGAGGACGGGGAGAGGGAGAGAGCTGCTGATAGGGGAGGGAGAGAGAGCTGATGGGGAGAGAGAGAGAGGACGGGTAGCGGGAGAGAGAGAGAGTGAGAGAGAGAGAGGACAGGGAGAGAAAGAGGACAGGGGGAGAGAGAGAGAGGACGGGGAGAGGGAGAGAGAGAGAGTGAGAGAGAGAGGACGGGGATATGTAGAGAGAGAGTGAGAGAGAGAGAGGACGGGGAGAGGGAGAGAGAGAGGACGGGGAGAGGGAGTGAGAGAGGGTGAGAGATAGAGGACGGGGAGAGGGAGAGAGCTGCTGATAGTCCGGGGAGACGGGGAGAGAGAGAGGGGAGAGAGAGAGGACGGGGGTAGAGAGAGAGGACGGGGGAGGGAGAGAGGACGGGGGAGGGAGAGATAGAGGACGGGGGAGAGAGCGAGAGAGAGAGGGCGGGGGTGGGAGAGAGAGGACGGGGGAGAGAGAGGACAGGGGGAGGGAGAGACAGAGGACGGGGGAGGGACAGAGAGAGAGGACGGGGGGAGAGAGAGAGAGGACGGGGAGAGAGAGAGAGGGGACGGGGGAGGGAGAGAGAGAGGATGGGGGGAGAGAGAGAGAGGACAGGGGAGGGAGAGAGAGCTGATGGGGAGAGAGAGAGAGAGGACGGGGAGAGGGAGAGAGAGAGAGTGAGAGAGAGAGAGGACAGGGAGAGAAAGAGGACAGGGGGAGAGAGAGAGAGGACGGGGAGAGAGAGAGAGAGTGAGAGAGAGAGGACGGGGAGATGGAGAGAGAGAGTGAGAGAGAGAGGACGGGGAGAGTGAGAGAGGACGGGGAGAGGGAGAGAGAGAGAGAGGACGGGGAGAGGGAGAGAGGGAGCATGAGAGAGAGAGAGGACGGGGAGAGAGAGAGGACGAGGGGAGAGAGAGAGAGTGAGAGAGAGAGGACGGGGAGAGGGAGAGAGAGAAAGGACGGGGAGAGGAAGAGAGAGAGGACGGGGAGAGGGAGAGAGAGAGGGTGAGAGAGAGAGAGGACGGGGAGAGGGAGAGAGCTGCTGATAGTCCACAGATTGCTCTGAATGAAGCCTCAACTCATAGATTTGAATACAGATTACATCACTCTCACACACATGCACGAGCACATATAGACGCACAGACACACACTCAGATGCAAGCCATAAGAGACTCAGTTAATGTTGTCTGTCAGTCCTGACAATGTCCAGGCTTCAGTCTCATTTGACTGTCGCGTAAGGCTTTATTTTATAGTCTTGTATTGCTTTGGTATTTCCTGCAACCGATACTTTCTAGTACATTACATTAAGGTTGTCATGTTAACAAAAGCTAACGTGTGGTTGGTGGGCTGTTGTGTGGTGATTGGTTGGTTGGTTGTCCAGGTTCCGACCAGTCAACAGAAGGAGGGGGTATATGACGTCCCCAAGAGACACCCAGAGAGAGAGAGAGAGAGAGTGAGAGAGAGAGGACGGGGAGATGGAGAGAGAGAGTGAGAGAGAGAGGACGGGGAGAGTGAGAGAGGACGGGGAGAGGGAGAGAGAGAGAGAGGACGGGGAGAGGGAGAGAGGGAGCATGAGAGAGAGAGAGGACGGGGAGAGAGAGAGGACGAGGGGAGAGAGAGAGAGTGAGAGAGAGAGGACGGGGAGAGGGAGAGAGAGAAAGGACGGGGAGAGGAAGAGAGAGAGGACGGGGAGAGGGAGAGAGAGAGGGTGAGAGAGAGAGAGGACGGGGAGAGGGAGAGAGCTGCTGATAGTCCACAGATTGCTCTGAATGAAGCCTCAACTCATAGATTTGAATACAGATTACATCACTCTCACACACATGCACGAGCACATATAGACGCACAGACACACACTCAGATGCAAGCCATAAGAGACTCAGTTAATGTTGTCTGTCAGTCCTGACAATGTCCAGGCTTCAGTCTCATTTGACTGTCGCGTAAGGCTTTATTTTATAGTCTTGTATTGCTTTGGTATTTCCTGCAACCGATACTTTCTAGTACATTACATTAAGGTTGTCATGTTAACAAAAGCTAACGTGTGGTTGGTGGGCTGTTGTGTGGTGATTGGTTGGTTGGTTGTCCAGGTTCCGACCAGTCAACAGAAGGAGGGGGTATATGACGTCCCCAAGAGACACCCAGTGAGTCCAGCTCTGTGTGCCTGTGTGCCCTTTGGTGCTATGGTGTTGCCTGTGCATATCCTGTGCCGTGGCTTTGGCTCTGTGCTGTGCTGTGCTGTGGCTTTGTGGGAGTGTGGGTGGAGTCGCTGTGTATGTGAATTAGAGTGGGTTGGATTTCCTCTATGCTTGGTGCTGGTTGCATGCAGTGTGGTGGCAGGGGTGTGTGTGCATTGCATGCAGTGTGGTGCCTTGGTGATGCATGGCTGGCAGTGGTCTGCTGGTGAACGAACAAACATGCATGGACTGACAATACTAGAGCGAAGAGATTGGTAAGAGGGAGAGAGAGTGTATGTATGTGCATGTGCACACCTATATGTGGGTGTGGGTGTGCGTGTGTGCGTCATTCCAGTTGACCTTGACCGTTGTCAGGATGCACCATAACTCTCCGTCTCCTTTATGATCTTATTAAACATGGTAGTTAAACATCTCTCTGTTTCATCAGCTAATAACTCCATCCTCATAACCTCATAGCTATTCTGCGCCTGCTACTCCATCTCTGACACCTGTCTAAAAACCTAAGATCCTAACGGTAGGGAGGGGGCCTCGTTGTCAAAATCTGCCCTGCTCACGGTTCCCCCTGTACTTCCACTGGGCTCTCCTAGCTCACACTGCAGAACACACACACATTGTGTAGTCGTAGTCAGACGGTGTGGATTGTGGCAGTCAGTTCTGTCCTGTGTTCCTGTATTATCCCAGCAGTGCTAAGAGGCTTATAGTATGTATACTAGTGAGATCCCACAGCCCTACTGCTCTCCTTTACCACCACACAACACTGAGACTTAATGGCTTTTATCTGTGCTTACCAGGCCTGTGTGTATCTGTAGGGGTTGTAATACTGTACTATAGCCAGTAAGGCACCTCTGTCTAAACCTCCACTGTTATTTAGACTGTCACCTCTGTCTAAACCTCCACTGT